>NW_023495312.1:360000-545840 GCF_904425465.1 Colossoma macropomum
AGGATGAGCTTTTCCGGTGATGCACATTTTTGGACTGAGAACATGAGCTCTGATTCATCAGCCTGATCTTTAATGCATCTGTACAATGCAGAAAATTGAGACAGCTACAATTAGACTTAAATTTAAACTTTTTCAGCAGTGTTGCAGGCTGCAGGCCTGTCGTTTTAATGTTGCAGTTTTAGTTTTCCAGACTAACACCAGCTCCTGCTAGAGAGAGTCATTCCCATACCTACAGGATCATGAAGTACTCTGTATCGCCAAAAGTATTTGGACACTCAGCCTAAATGAGTTCAGGTGTTTCAGCCACACCCATTGCAAACAGCTGAATAAAATCAAGCACATAGCCATGCAATATCCATAGACACTGTAAACACTGTAAGCAGAAAGAGGCATGCTGAAGAGCTCAGTGACTTTAAATGTGGCATTGTCTTGGGATGCCATCTTTGCCACAAGTCAGTTTGTAAAATATCAGCCTCAGTTCTCCATCACTGTAAATGGAGCAACAACAGCTCAGCCACAAAGTGGTACTTCACACAAACTCAAAAGCAGTGCCGCCAATCTCCAATCCTCCTATGCATCACTCACTACAGGGTTCCAAACCACCTCTGGAAGCAACATCAGCACAACAACTGTGTTTCGGGAGATTTGTGAAACAGGTTTTCTTGACTGAGTAGCTGCTCACAAGCCTAAGATTACTATGTGCATTGTGCAATACCAAGCGACGGCTAGAGTGGTGTAAATCATGCCACTACTGGGCTCTGGAGCAGTGGAAACATGTTGTCAGGAGTGATGAATCATGCTTCTCTATCTGGCAGCTTGATGGAAGTGTCTGGGTTTGGAAGATGCCAGAACACTACCTACCAGAATGGACAGTGCCAAGGCTATTTTTCAGGGTTTGGGCTCAGCCCCTTAGTTAAAGTGAAGGGTATTATTAAGGCCACAGTATACAAATACGTTTCAGACAATTATACACTTCTATATTAATGCCCGTGGTTTTGAAATGGGATATTCAACAAGCTCACATTGGTGCAATGGTTGTCCACATACTTTTGGCCATGTAGTTTACAAGCTTGTTGCCTGTCAGCTGTAGTCTTTGAGGAGTGTTTGAGTGCAAATTTTCAGAGCAGATGTGAGGCAATGGAAGGTGATCATCAGTCAGCCTTATTGGTGCTAGTTCTGTCTTGTCAGCTTAGTATTTCTGGGCCTTTAAATACATAGAATGGGACAAAGGAATGAGGGCAACCCCCCCTGTTCTCCTACAAACAATTCAGTACCTCTATTTTGCTGAGTTTATTGAGCTAAAATAAAAAAGGCTGTATTTGCAGTGTTCACTGAATTCAGTTTGTGGAATAGGCAAAATGCTTAAAAGGCAGGAAGTAGCTGCACAGACACACATACCGTTGTGCTATAATACAGTGGCCTTTGAAAACTCTACGTTCACAAACTAAGCTCTCTCACACACACACACACACACACACGTCCAGCTGTCTCTGAAGAGGTGTTAGAACTGAGTGAGTGTGCAGAGTGTGTCATCCCTCCCTCCTCCCTTCTCTGTCTGCACCATCCTTCGCTCCTGTCCTCCGTTCAGGAAGCGCTAGCAGGAAGGACAAGTGTGCTCCTTCTCTTCCTCACACACACAGCCCACACACAACCTCCTATCTCCCCAGACACACACACACACACAGCCCTGGGGCTCTCTCCATTACGTCCACCACGCACACATACACACTAAAAGGAGGTTAGCCTTGTCTTTGGCCCCGTTAGCTGTCCTCATGCTGTCTATAAAAAGTTCTACAGCTAAAGAGAACTTGGTTAAGAACTTGTTTGGGCTCAGCTACCCAGAGACTCACACACGTTTGTCCCCCTCTACCCCTGCCGTAACAGTTTCTACTCTTCTGGAAAGACTTTACACTAGATCAGGGGTCCGCAACCCAAATGTTAAGAAGAGCCATTTTGTCAAGTTTCAATAAAAATCTAACCACCTTGGCAGCCACAACATTTCATGTCCATTTTATTGAAGTTTCACCATCTTGGCTGTAAATATGTCTCAGCATGTGCAAATGTCCTAGTTTAGGCTAAAAAATATAAACCAAAATGCAGACTAACTTCGCTCTACTTTAAGCTTTAGCTCAGCTATAGCTGGTTTTCTCGCACCTTAAATGGTGCCCAAGGCGCCAGAATGTAGTTATGTAGCTAACTGTTGCACCATTTAAGGTGGAATGTGAAAACTTAAACAAGAAGCTGGCGAATGAGAAGCTGACTTCAGCTTTGTGACTTTTTAGTGTTTGACAGTTTCTCGTAGCAGATTAAGTGTATCAGGAAACCAGCTGGAGTGCTCATAAACAGAAATAAGTCAATTCATCTCCAAATTATCGATGTTTGTCTTAAATCTTTCTCGTTGCCTTTTTGTTGGCTACTAGCTAGGTGAGACTGTTATCTGTGTTGCTATGTGACCAGCAGTCTGTGCACCAACCTTCAAGGTTAAAGGTTGAGTAAGCAGTTATACATGTAATTCCAGCGTTTAAGACCATTTATTGTTAAAACTATGTTCGAACGTTCAGCTGAGCTTTATTTTACTGCAAAAGAGGGTTGTTTTATTTTAACCTAAAAACCTCATTCTGCTGGGGAGCTGCAACAGGGCAGTAAAAGAGCTGCATGTTGCTGACCCTTGCACTGGTTGTTGGAACATTACTGTGAGGATTTGATCGCATTCAGCCACAAGAGCATTAGTGAAGTCAGGTACTGATGTAGGATGATTAGATCTGTATCACTCCAACTCAATTCTAAAGTATTGGCTGGAGCTTCATTACTCCAGAGAACACAGTTCTACTGCTGCACAGCCCAGTACTGGGGGGGGGTTTATACCTCTCTAGCAGATGCTCAACACTGGGCATGGTGAACTCAGGCTCACGTGCAGCTGCTTCAGAGCTCCTCATTCTATTGGCAAAGTATTACTAACGAGATTAGAAGCTGCATGTGTGTACCTGAACGCCTGTCTCAGCAACAATGGGTCCCTTAACCCTTTTCATATTAGGCTTATCTTTGTGTCCTTCAACAATGTTGACGGAATTTATTCAGATGGAGATTAACTGTTTTTTGTCATTTATAATTGAGCAAACAAGTCAACATAAAAAATGTTTTTATTGTGCTTAACTTCTGTATTTTATTGTGGCAGTAATACGTGTATACTTTTTTATATCAAGAAAGCTGCAGCTCAGCAGAGTCACAACATTTTACACACAAAGAGTAATTTTAAGTGTCTGCATGTAATAAGAATTTTCTTAGTCTTATATCACAACAAACCCTAAAATTTAAAAGTAACCAGGTAGTCCTAGCTAACCTCTACTCAGGCAACTGTTGTACCCAAACCCCGTCCCACCAACATAAACATCAAGGCATACTAATCTTACCTAGACTAAACTCTCTACTTGCTATAACACACAGAAACAAGTTAAAGCTAACCTTTATTTAGGCAAAGCTACATCACATACACATGCACATATATTACTGCAAGCTAACCTTATACAGGATGAGCTACTATTAGCTCATGTGCACATACAAAGGGCTGCTATGACGGGACATGGCTACCTAAGGCAACTAAAGGCCCTTTCTGGGGAGACACACTGATGAGTTTCTGAGGGGGTGTGTTATGAATAGATAAGACATTACAGGGAGGGGCACACATGCAAACACACACCCTGAGGCTAAGAAATTTCTAAGCTTGGCGGCTTTACTGGACACGTAGCTGCCGATAAAGGAGGAATCACCCAAGACGTCACAAGTTCGCACGCACACGCAAGTCTACGTGAAGTGCAGTCAGGACGCATCTGATAATGCATGGATGGCTTAGTTAAGGTTAAAGAAAGTAACTGTGCCACACTCACTGGCACACGCATACCGGCTCCTTCATTAAAACGATTAACCACTAACGATGTGAGTCCTGCAGTAATCCTGTTTAGAGATGATGAGATGGACACATGAGAAGATAGGGCAGGACTAAGTGAGCAAGAGAGAGTTAGAGAGAGCAAGAGAGAGAGAGAATGACAGAAAAAGAGAAAAAAAATAAATAAGTAAAAACAGAAATGGCCACAGGCAAAAGACAAGCTTTAAGAATCACAGGCATGAGCTCATTTCAACCAGGGCTGCGCGACCTGGACGAAATTAAGTATTGGGATTATGTTGGTACATATTGTGATTATGATATAACTTACAGTATATTAGAAACCTATCAGTGAATCCTTCATTTTATAAGGTTAACCACTGATCTGTATTAAGCCCTATTCAAACAGAAATAAATTTGCATGGTTTAAATTTACATTTATATGGTTCTGGAGTAATTATCTCTTTTACAGGTGCTACCCTGTGATTTTATTCCATCTTGATCGGCCATGTCAGTGTTTTTCTGCCACCTCCCTTGACAAAGTCACAGGCCGAATTATTTACTGTTCTTCACCGAACAGTCATGGTCTGATCATTTTAGTCTTGGATACACTTCTCTATGATTTTCCAGGTAGATGACATCATGCATTTTTAACAGTTGCTCATTGTCGTATTTAGCCTGATAGCATGCATATCCATATAAAACACATTCCACTTTACAAAGGGATGGATGGTTTAGAAGAGTCTCCCAACCATTTTCTTAGTTCTTGTGGCAGAACTTTGTCTCCATTCTATCCCTGCGAGGAAACTATTAGTAGGAGAAAAAAGAAAATTCAGACACAAAAGTGAAATCCCACAGGCCGTTATCGGAGGTGGGTGGTAACTGGTTACATTTACTCAAGTACATGTACTTAAGTAAAATATTGATCAATTTGTACTTACCTAAATATTTTCAAATCATCATGCCTTTCCCACCTTTACTGTATAGAAGTACACTAGTGAGTAAAGGAATCTGCTTTTTACTCCGTTTACATATTTTAGCCATTCATACTTAGTTACTACTTCCTTTTTGGTGTTAATTCCATTATGGTTTGTTAGTGACAGCATCTGTACTGCTTTAAGATTGGTGACACCTCTGACTTTGGAGCTTCAGCATTTTCTTTTAGACCAAAAGAATCCCAAAGAGAGAAAAACAAAACCTCACAATCTTCAGTTCCTAAGCTGATACATGCTAAATTTACTAAGAGGTTCCACTGCAGTCCTATAAGTTACTCAGTATTTAAGTAGTTTTTCGACCCAATACTTCCGTTTTTGGGTACTGTTACTTTTACTTGAGTCATTATTTTACCCAAGTATTGATACTTTTATTTGAGTACGGGATTAGGCTATTCCATCTATGACTATAATGGTAGCTACAGGTATAAAACATGACTTTACATTTACATATGCACAATATCATTGACTTTAAAAATAAACATCTGGGTTTGTAGAAAATGCAACCCACTAGAAACTCACTTATCCTACAGCACAAGAGTTTCATCACTGAGGAGATAACCAACAGCCTCCTGACAAAGCAATCAAATCTGAATAGGGCTTGACTTTTCCCTGCCAGTTCACATTCATACATTACTTGTCATTGTATCAGTCATCCAAGAAATTGTGAAATGTTAAGTCTCTATTGCTTTGGCAGCTGCTGTTTCACATACAGATGTCTCTGATGAACAGAGCACTGCTAAAGAGCGATGTAAATATTACATATTGCAAAGATTAAATTTCTGTGTTAGTGATTGATTCAGACTCATTTTAGTTTACATTAACAGGCTTTCTGATGAAGAACCGGACCATATTGTGTCCTAACAAGAGTAAGCTGGACATATAGCTAAGTTAACAGGCTCCAGTAATATTCAGACACAAGTTTTGAGTTAATATTTTCACTGAAGGAGTCAACGTCCAAACTGTAACATTCGAAGTAAAGAACATGTTGCCTGCAAGAGCTGCTATAAAATATTATTGTTTACTACTATTAACTTGGTTTCAATATAACACTGAAAACCCCCATTAGCATGCTGGCAGAAATCAGCATTTAAAAAGGCAAACAGTTAAACCAAAGCTACTTGCAAAGTGAATTACAAGGTGTCTGCAATAAACACTGCCATATAATGACACACTTGACTGGAATATGGACACAATCTTACTCTGTCTTTGAATGCAAATAAGTTTAAAATGTTGAACACATGGTCTCACTTGAATGGCACTTCACTGTCTGTCATTTACATACTGCAGTCTTCTGCGATCGCAAAGGCCAGGATCATGAGAACAATTAAAATCTATTGTGTAGACCTAATTCTCACTGCTGACCACATTGCACTGCTACTGCCGCCGCCTTCTGATGAGGGTTTTGCAACACGGATGCACAGAGAGGGAGAATCACTAAGTCTTGCTCAATGTCAGTGCAAGCTGTGGCAAGACAAGAGGTGAGTAGAGCATGCATTAGAACAGCAACATCCTGTGCACAATAACATGCATACTAGGTCCATGACCCATTTCTTTAAGAAGTCGGCTCATAGGGTTATAAATCTCTGACATCACAACAATTTCATCTGATTCAAAATGATTTAATCCATGATGAAACCTCTATTTTTTTTTTGTAAATACACTGAACACACAAATGTACCGTATATACACTATATACAGGCACTGAAAACATTACACTGATGATTTTTTTGGATCTTTGCAGTCAAAAATAGCCTACAAAACAAGTATATACCTATTTATTATAGTACATATAATTACAGTCAATCACAATTATGAATAACAAAACTACAAAACGTAAGCAGTTAAATCATCATCATCATCTCCAGATCAGTTCAGTTCATCAAAGCAATGGCAGAATTTAAGAGGGACTGGGGTGGTACTGTATTAGGACGATGAGATCATGTTCAGTTTATAAAATATTAATATTCACCACTGTTAGACCAGTGTCAACACTAAGAAACACAAATGTATCGTATACAGATTAAAAATAAGATTTTTTTTTATCTTTGCTTGAAAAATGACCAAAAACTAAGCACAGACTTATTCATTATGACCAATATTACCACAATCCATTATAACTGATTATAAAATTCCAAAATGTATGCAGCTGAATCGCTGTTATCTATAGATTGATGCTTTTTACAGCCCTCTCAGTCCTTTAAAGCAATGGCGAAAGCAAAGAGGGATCAGAGTGATACTGTATTAAGACAGTGAAGTCATCTTCATCATGATGTCACAATCTCAGTCCTGACCTGGCCCAAGCTTTCCTCTGTGACTCACTTATAACCATGACAACAAGGACTGAGACAATTATTCCACAACGACACACGCTCGTGCACGCACAGAAAGTGCAAGACTGACATGGATCATGCAATGACTGACATTCCTGACATGCGGACATGACGTTCCTCAGCCAATCAACTGCGATTCTAGTGAAACTGAAATAACCCGCCTCCTCCTGAGTCTGGTAAGGTAAAGTACAGACAGACCCTGCTGCTTCAGTGCAGTTACTTCAGCGTAACTTTAATAATTCACTGGACTGGACTGAACACAAGCGAACAAATAAGGAGAAAGACTGAATGAGAAAAAGAAGAGAAGAGTCTGTGCTCCGGCCAATTCACTTAAAACCTCTGCAATGTCAGCAATTCCTTGGGAATCAGTCACTCTGTGAGTAATATTTTATTATTGTTAAAAATTCAGAAGCAGAAAGGAGCTGTGAAGTCAGTGTGTTAGTAGGTCAGGGTGCTGCAAGATTAACATCATGTGTGCTAGTGCTACTGATAAAGTTTTGCTTTATTTTGGGGGGGTTTTAGACAGTAATAGCTATAAATCCATATTCTACATTATTCTTGCATTTTATATTATTCCCTGAGGTTATGTGGTTTTTATGTACACAAAAGATAATTCATTTTTACATGATTAATTTCTAACTTTTCTCTTTTTATCCCTTATAATATAAAACAGGCTGTTTTTGTTGCTGTGCCTTAAGACTTATACATGTATATGCTCTGTGTCAATGTATATGATCAACAAAGTCAATTTCAGGATCAATAAAGTCAATTTTGGGATCAATTATTGTGTAATTTATGTCTTTTATTTCTGCCTAATATATGTAAGTTTATGCAAAATTATAGGTCTTGTTACTGTAAAGCAGCAATTTCCTTCAGGATCAACAAAGTTAGTCTCTGTCTATCTCTTTATCTATCTGTCTATATACACTGTATGTAAGTTTGTTTGATTTTGTTTGTTTGCTGATTTATATGACTTGTTGAACATCGTTGCCCAATACTATGGGCATTAACATAGAGTGTGCCACCTTTTGAGGCTAGAACAGCCTCCACTCCTCTGGGAAGGCTTTTCACAAGATCTTTGAACATATCTGTGGGAAATGGTGCCCCATTCAGCCAAAAGATCTTTTATGAAGTCAGGCAATCAACGGTCCAGTTCAGCCCAAAGGAGTTTAGTGATGTTGAGATCAGCGCTCAGGCCACTGGAGTTCCTCCACACCAAACTCAGCAACATCACCCTTCACTGGAACTAATGGGAAGAGCCCAAACCCTAACAAAAAAAACAATCCCAGACCATTACCCATCCTCCACCAAACTTCAATGTGGCGCATGGCGCTATGCATTCTGATAGGTAGCGTTCTCTTGGCATCCGCCAAACCCAGATTCATCCATCAGACAGCCAGACAGTGAAGCGTGATTCATCACTGTTAATAGACAGAGTCCACAGACAGAGAGATGCTTCAATTTCATTATAACAGCATTTACAGTTGACCAGGGCAGATCTAGCAGAGCAGAAATTTCACAAAGGCAAATTTCTTGTGGCAAAGGTGTCACATGACAGTGCCATCACTGAGCTCTTCAGTATGACCCATTTTACTGCCCATTTGTCAATGGAGATTGCAAGGCTATGTGCTTGATTTTATACACCTGTTAGCAATGTGTGGCTGAAACAACTTAATAATTAGAAGGGGTGTCCACATACTTTTGGCCATATCGTGTACTACATCAAAGTCTTATTTCAAAAAGTGAGGACAGTTTGGTTTTCCTTAATATGGGCCCTTTAACAAATCATTTGCTTTGTTGGTAGTGTTATTTTGTTGCTTTAAAGCAACTTTTGCTTTTTTTCTGGAAAATAAAGCTTGAAAGCGAACTTTTCGTTAGTTTTCTGGAGCAGTCGGAAAGCTGTAAATGTTTTATTACTTTACTGAGTTAGTGCAAATCTATTTAGTGGTGCCTGCTTCAAGTGGAAGAGAATGTTTTGAGGATGGAAGGATGAAAAAATATAATGTAAATGGAATAATAAAATAAAGGAGACAGAATTAATGACCTGTGTGAACAGAGAGGGAAAAAAGGATGAAAATAAGGATGGAAAGGAGTGTTCTATCATTAAGGACACCCATGCCAAACGCTTAAAGCTGCACATTAGGCCTGGAAACTCTAGCATCTTCAGAAAGGCCAACAGTAAGTGGGAGAGACAGAAATGGGCTATCACTACAGAAAACAGCGGCATACAGCGAGCCAATCGCCTGAAACTTCATATCTAGTTTAGTGACCTGCTTGTAAACTGGGGTAGTAGGAGTTTAGAAGACAAAGTAAGGGGCATAATAGCTTTAGCTTTCAGGTCCAGCAAAGGGTGGCTCAGTTTATATGCTGGTGCTATTCTGTTTAGTGCTAACAATTATGTCTATAATCAAAGAACTTGTTTACTATCAACTTATTATCAATATCATTAAGTTAATTGACTGTTCTCTTTATTTTCTGCAGTCATCATTCAAGGTCCAGTCTGTGAAACAAGCACTATCTTCTTTTATGGTGTAATTAAATGACGGATGCCGTATCATCCATACAATTCCTGCGGTGTGTTACAATCTATCAAAAGCACTTTATTTAAAAGTCAGTGATGCATGGAAAATAAAACTTATTATCATAATCAATATTGTCAACGTTGTCCTCGTCTAATCTATGCAGACCTATCAAACAACTATTAGGATCAAATTGAATTTTTTCTCTGATAACTTAATTCCCACTGACACTCGTCTGCAGTCTCTGTGATTGGTCAGGATACTCACAGCACACAGTAGAATATTTAGGGACTGGTTAGAGGCTCATTTACATACTGTGGCCTTTTGCAATATCAGTATTGTTAAAGCCAATGTTGTCATAACAATTCACGAACTGTATATTGTGTAGCCCTGATAACCATTAATAGGTACTATCGTGAGTTGTGAATGATGGCACCAACTGAGTACTGGTAGTGAGACGATATTAGCAGAACATACTGGATCAAATATCAGAGTGAAAAAAAATCTAATGTAATCTATTCCCAGTATATATTTCTGTAGAACATATAAAGAAGAGTCTTCATTGTTCAAAGTGACTGTTTGTTAGCGTCTCAGAGAATCAGCGGTGTGTGAGTGAGCCCATAGGGCCCATAGAGCTTCATCTACTCTCTCCTCAGCACTAATACTAAAGCCCAATGGGTCTTTCTGTAGCTCTTTACTGACCCTTTTGTCAGGAGAATGACAGACATCCACCATGATCATACTGATGTCAGGCACGTTAAACACACACACACACAAAACCACAGTAGAGGAACAAAAATTCAATACATGCCAGGACAGCCATTCACTGCCTTCAATCTTTCACATTGCCATCAACACCTAAGGCCTCAGTGCAATGCATGCTGTGCCCCGCAGACTTTCAGTGCATCTGGGAGAAATTCTGGTGAAAGACATGCGACCTAGTATTAACCCTTTTTTTCCTGGATATGCTGCTTTGCTCTAGGTGTGCTATAAAATTAAAACATTTCCTGTTTCCTGTTTACACAGCCGAGTGACTGCTTGCTGTGCATAATACCATGATTTTCTCCAAAGACAATTAATTTTGCATTGTTACCTCTTCACAGCAACACTTAATTCTTAAAGAAAATGCTATTTGAACTTCAAATCCCACAGTTCCCTGCACAGCTGCATGTGCTCCATTTAAGTGTCTTACAAAAGTCAGAGACCACCATTTATTTAATTTCCAGTCAAAATGGTCAATAAGTGAGTTGTTTTCATTTTTAAGTGAAAAACAGAAAAACTACACAGAAGCCTTGACAACTAAACAGAATATCAAAAATTTCAGTTTTTAGTCAGTCTTTTTGCCTTTATTACAGCTTGCATTCTTTTTAGGAGACATGCTTTCAGTTTTTCAAAGAAACTCTGAAGTTCAGTCTTAGAAGTTGGTTGCATTTTCTGCTTCTCATGGTAAAAGTAATCCCAAAAGCATTCAGTGATGCTGTGGTCAGTCCATTGTTCTCAGAACAGCGGCAGCTTCTTTGTTTTCTTAGTAATGACTTGAAAGGTACACATCCTTTCAGACTCAGTGTTCAGTTGTCTTCTCACAGTGGAAGGATGGACAAAAACTCCTGTGGATTTTTTCAGATCTGAAGCAAGAGTGGAGCTTGATCTTCTCCTCTCTCTCAAAGATGACAGCTTTTAGTACTGTTTATCTGATGGGGACAGTTTGGGTCGTCTGCCATGTCCCGGAAGTCCCATTTTCCCTAAATATTTTAATACTTTTTTGAACTCCAGTTTTGGAAACTTGCTTTTTCACTTATTTTCCTCTGATTTTGGATCATCTTAGAAACAACATCTGCAAAATTAATAACTTCTCATTTTGACTGGAAATAAAAAGAATAGAGGGTGGTCTTTGACCTCTGCACAGTACAGAATAGAAGATGATGGTGAAATAACCTCTCTATCAGTATGTGAACATTAGTTGAATCTCTGGGATAAGAATGTGATCCAAAGCAGAACTTGGGATTTGTGAAAAGTATTAGTAGCAAAATGAGATTTTAAACCAAGTCAAGATGAACACTTTTTGGAAGAGGTGTTTGTTGTTAGTCTATTGAGCAAAACATTACAGTATTTCATTTTTTGTGCATGGGAATAGGTCATAGTGTCATGTGCAGGCATAAACACACGGATAAGACTGTTTATGGTTGACACAAGTGTTTCCAGTAAGAAGCATCCATGAAATGCCCAAAATAAACCTGAAAGCTTTTCTAAGACCTCAGCACTGCAGAGAGTTTAAAATATCCTCAATGTTCAACTGTAAGCATCTGAAGTTTCACAGCGGGCAGGAGGGATATTTTTATTCTTTTCCGTGTCACTTTGCAGGTGGGAGTTTGACTGAAAACAAAAGAAAAGTCTCCTGAAAGGAAAAAAAAGATGTCAGAGGCTTTGGCTTAACTACAGTGAGAGTGACGGCGTGCATGTGCGTGAGAGCGAGAGAGAAAGGGAACTAGAAGACTAGAGGAACCCAATGAAAAAGAAACTGAAAATCCATTTTAATCAGTTCGGTGAAAAGACCAAACAACGACTCAGAGACAAAAGCACCTACGGCCAATAACTCAATTGAAGCAAGATGAATGTTCCCGGAGAGAAAAAGAAAAAGAAAAATCTCGACTGCTTGAGTCATGGGAATTTCCCCATACCTTCCGCAAGGCACGAAGGCAGTGAGAGAAGCTGGAAAAAAAATGCCAAACATTTTGTGCGCATCACTTCGATACCTCCTGTATAACTCTTCCTCCAACACACCCTGCGCAATCTGAAGGTGAACGTGACTGACAGATTAAAACATTGGTGGTGTTGTGGAGAAATGTGGGCTGAAACCTGAAACAATAAACCAGTGCTTAGATGAGCTGAACATAAACTCAAGTATAATCGGTACTGTGACAAATACTATAACAACAACATCTTATATAGCATATATACAAGAACTACTTATGGAAAATGATCTTAAGTTATATAGGCCTACACTGTAAATTAAATTAGTTGACTTTACTTTAAAAAAAAAAATCATTGTAAACCTACTGCCTCAAAAAATTAAGTAAAATTACTTAATAGGTTAAAGCTTAAATAACATTATATTTTTGTTATCTGTATTATTTCAGCAATCCACACTTCTTTAGCAGGTAGGGTAACTCAAACAGCCCAATAACTAAACAGTTTCAGTTGAGCTGAGAGCACACTACTTTTTCAAGTTCTGATTACTCTCGATTCAATCAGCATAGTGAGGTTAACCTCTCATTTAATTGTACTTTGCTGCAAATATTTGTCTGTGCGTAATGCATTAGTATCTAGGAAACAATGACATTACTTTAAATGGTTTGTTTCATACAATAATGAACAAATGACTGCATAATCAATGGCTGTATACTTCCACTGTCCATACTGTGATAAAGAAATGAATAAGAAAAGAGTGAATCATTACTGAGGAATCAAATGGCATCATTTACATTCTGTTCAGAAACTGCTTGGGACTGGTATTCCCCAACTAATAGTATTCCTGGATATAGGCTGATAAAACAACATCATGCTAACATGATGAAACTTAACATTTTAGTATGAGAATATGATATGATACAAAAATAACACAATGTGAAGAGAACTAACAAAAAATAAAGAGTTAATTAACAGAAGCCAACAAAACTGGTAAGAATGCTGGGAAACTTTTGAGGCAAAAGACGCTTCAGTCTGTAGGGCTTCTCCTATAGCGCTGATCTGGATTACACAAGACATAGTACATATATCTGCATGAGTAAAGTAACCGTCATGGTTTACAGTGTATGTAAACATTAACTGTCATTCAAGCACGCTTGTGTAAACCCACGCTTGTGTTTTTTATGTCTCGTACGTTCTGAAAACTGTATAATTCTTCTTAAGAGGCCCATATCATGAAAAACATTTCCCTCGCTTTTTTTTTAATAAAGGAGGTTGAAGTAATACTAAAACATTGTTAAAGTTTCAAAAGCACTATTTACTATCCAGCCTATATAGTCCGTACATGAAAACTAGGCTGCAAAAACAGCCTGTTTTAAATCTATATTTCTGTGATGTCACACGAATCAACTGTTTTATATAAATATATAACCACGTATGCAGGCCGCAGTAGTTTAGAACAGAGTTCATTTGTCTCATATCTGTCCTAAAGGAACAGTAATAAAGGCAGCCTACAGATCTAAGGGATAAAAAGAGTTATTATGACCATAAAGAGAATTATGACCATTTGTGATACATAAAACCACACAAATGTTATAAGAGGACCTCAAAGGAAAAAATTAAATGCATGAAAAAAGTGCAGGATGTGGACCCTTTAAAGCTTCATTATGAAAGATTTTTTTTTGTTAAAATTAAAAGAAGCAGCCTTTACTCAGAAATCACGCTAAACTGCTAAAATATGATGTCCATGCGCTGTTTCATGTCACCCAGGAAAGCCTGAAATAATAATTTTAACATTTTTTGGACCATATTATACATCTTTGCGTATTAAATCACACATAGGCCCAAAATGAGGGTCCAGCTCGATGAAATTATGATGACAACAGTAAATAAATCACTTACATCGTTGGAAGACATGTTCTTCACCAAGTTTTGAGTTCTGAATTCTCTTTAAATTCCCTTTGAGCATGCTTACAATCATCAGATTCATTTGCTCGGTAAAGGGATAGGTCAGAAAATGTTCTGTATGTTGCACGCAATTCCAGTCTCCAAAATTCTCAAACATTATATATTGCAGCTTTAACATAGGCTATACTTGCATCTGTTTTATATGTCAAGATGTCTTGATTCTACAGAGATCTAATTAAACGGATTGGTTCAGATCAGAAAAATACAAATTTTATATCAAAATAAATGATAGCACACTAACACTGCCATGTGCAGAATGGTGATGTTTTAAAGCCTAAAATGCTTCACGTAAAACCTTCTCCAGCATGTCTCCATTTTCAACGCTCTAAAACTGAAATATCAATATATCAGTGTAACGAAAGTATAATTAAAATATCAGCAAAATGTATGCCAAATCTGACAGCAGGCATCAACTAAATAACTAATATAACTCCAACTAATAGTTACTGTTTAAATTTTTTGAAAGCTTCATGTCTTATTTAATTGATCAATGACTCAATCACTGACAGCGGCGTCCACAAAAGATGGTAAATAAGAGACTGTCAGAAAAGAGTGAAGGGTGTATGGCCAGTACAGTTTAATTCTGATTTCTCAATACTGTATTTAAATTGTTACATTCAGCATCAATTTATAACAGAATTAATAAACTGTCTATCTGCACCACCCCTAAAAATGCTTTAGTAAAGCATCTTTGTCTTTTGTCTTTGTGAGCGCTTAAAGAACCATGTGAATGTTTAAATGGTTCTTTGTATGTTTAAATGGTGCTTCTCTAGAACTGAAGGCCTCCTATATATGGTTCTTTATAAAAACCTTTGTTTTAAAAAAACAAAAATGTCTTGGAAGCTCCAGCTTGTTTTTTTTTTATATTTGAATAACACATTATGGGATTCAAAACATTCCACTGTCCTTTAAGACGCAGTCTGCACTGCCTTGCAGTGAAACTGCTCCACAGCTTTTGTAAGGCATTGTTTGAGCAGGTCTGCAGACGATGGGACCTGGATCTTGATTGGGTGCCAGACACAGATGCCTTTTTCTCGCTCTCTCAAGATCTTACCGCAGTGGCAATTACTTTGTTATAGTCACGGAGCCACTCACCTTTTCTCTCTCTCACCATTCCCCATTGTCTGTCTGTGTGTCTGTCTGTGTGTGTTTGTGTGAATAATGGTGTGTCTCATGCTGCTGCTCTAACACATACTCTACGCACTTCTTCTTGTAAAGCTTGCCACAACTTGCACTGCCATTGAGCAACACTTAGAGCTAGTGATTGTCTCTCTTTTCTCTATTGCAAAATCCCATCAGAGGGCAGCAGCAGTATTAAGCCGATTAGCAATTAGCGTTTAGCAATTTGCAATTAGCCAAAGTTCAGTGAAAATAAATAAATATATTAATATATAAATAAATAAATTTACACAGTATTCCAATGAGCCCAAATACAGTCAATCAGTCAACTTGTTTGGTATCTGAGTTTGCTTCTTTAGTTTTGCACTGGAGCTACAAGGCTAACAAGCAATTGAAGCTTTTACCCCCAAATTAGCATTGTTTAACCTACACCATCATCGCATCCTTGCTTCAAACCCGGTCATACACTCATGGAAAAAAAATCTTGTAACAAACCCATGTTGGTGTTACAAAGAACCATTTAAAAAAAGATTCTTTAAACAACCACAATATAACAATTACTCCATCACAGAGCCCTGTTTAAATTAATTTAATGCAGTGCAGAATTTAAAACGTTGAATAAAAATCACTGCATTTGTCATTTTTAATAGTATTTTTAAATGTAAATGTACTGATGCTTTTGGTTTGCACATCGCAGAAATGTCTTGAAGCATCATAATGTTAGATTTTCCCCATATTGTCCAACCCTAGACTTGCTTATGTGGTTTCTAGCACTGTATGACATACCGTTATTTATGAAAATGGACAAAAGGATGGACAAAATTCAGGCTACATAATGTCTACTACTACTGTCTTTAGCTGTGGCATGTCTATTTGTGCACTGCGTAAATCTGATTTTTCACCAAACTATCACTTTAAAGGCTCACCATCCCCACTGAGTGGTACCTGTGGCCATTTCATCTCTCCTCTCTTTCTGTGCCTCCGTCCATTGTCTTGATCTCTGTCCCTTTTGTCTACCTTTCTTTCTCTCTCTCTCTCTAATCACCTAATCTCTTCATTCTTACATTCTCTCTCTCTCTCTCTCTCTCTCTCTCTCTCAATCAAACGGAGCGGAATGGAGCGTGACTCGTGCCATGCGCCAAAATTGGTCGCAGTGCAAACAAAAGGAAGGGAGACAACTAGCCTTCACCGACTGCAGAGGAGAACAGATACAAATGAACAGAATCACCAGCCGGCCGGCATGTTTGTACTGATAACACAGCATTTAAAGAGGCCACAACATAACTCCTCATCATTACTCACTGATAACAAAACATTCTAGCAGCAACAATCAACTAGAGACGGATTTGCTCATTTACCGATCAATGCCAGGCAAACAGAGAATAGCCGGTCTGTTGGGGAATCAAATTTGCAACTTGAATCAGACACAGCTTTGGAGCTCAATGATTATCCAATAGGGGTGTAACAATGCATATATATTCTGGTTCGATGTGATTTTTGGTTGAGAGGTGAAGATTCAATTCAGTTCTTGGTATTTTATGTGTAAAACATGATTCTCGTATTGAAACGGATGCACTCTTATTTTCCAAAGGTGCTCTTCTGTTCATACAAATCACAGATGCATATTCCAGTGGTGTTGCCTATTCAAAGCAAATGACACTGCTCCAGCTGACCTATCTGCAGATATTGTATTGTTATTGTGATTTTATAATGAGCATCACACATTAATGAGCACTACGTTTCATTAAAAAGAGCGCATATTTAGGCCTGTGTAACTGGATTTAATGTAGTGCAGTATGAAACAGTTGAATAAAAAAAACTTGTATCCAGAGTGGGAGTTTTTTAATGTGGTACTACTAACATACTGCATAAAAATCCTGATGCTGTGTATCACAAAAACGTCTAACTATTGTTATATGATATTTTTGTCATATTGTCCACCCCAACCTATCCACGCTCCACCCACAAATTCATTCTTTCATAGCAACTGTGGCTATGGTGGACAAGCTTTATTGAACATTGACAAAATCCCATTCAACATAATGAGAAATTGTGGAGATCTTTGTTTTGAGCTGATACATAAGACTGAGTGCTATAGCTACTCAAAACTTGGTAGATTGGAGGTTACGTCTCCAAATGTGTCAAACTGAAATCAGGTGCACATGATCAGGTGCTAATGATCAGAACATCATTAGAGAATATCTTGGAGGAACTTGTCTTTATTACACTGAAGATATCTGGTCTGGTTTGCTCTTTGTTATGGGAGTTTAGGGTATCATCATGCTTAGATCAAAAGAGCTCTCTGAGGCCTTCAGAAAGAAGGCTGCAGATGCATACAAGTCTGGAAAAGGGTTTGAGAAGTGTTTCCAAAACATTGGAAATCAATCCTTCAACTGTCCCGAACATCATCTATAAGTAGAGAAGATTTAAAACCACTGACTCCATGTCCAGCCCAGGCCACCCCAGCAAAGAACCCAAGAACAGACTGTAAGATGCTAAAAGAAGTCTTTAGGAAGCCCAAAATTTCATCACAGGATCTGCAAGTAGCTCTTGCCACAGTGGATGTCAAAGTGCATGCATCTACCATTAGAATGAGACTGCATAATTTTGACATACATGGGAGATTTGGACAGGCGAGTCAAATATAGAGATATTTGGCTACAGTACCAGAAACCGTGTTTGGTGAAGACAGCATTTGATCAGGAGATTTTTATTTCTGTAAAGCATGATGGTGGAAAGGTTATGGCTTGGGGCTGCTTTGCTGCCTCAGGACCAGGCCAACATGCAATCACAGAGTCAACTATGAATTCTCCTTCATACCAGAGAGTGCTTGAGGAGAATGTGAGGCCATCTGCCAAAGGTTTCAAGCTGAAGAACTGGACCTTCCAACAGGATAAAGATCCCAAACATCCAAGTAAATCCACCAAGGAATGGCTCAAAAGAAAGAAATGGAGGGTTATGAAATGGCCTAGTCAAAGCCCAAATCTGAATCCCATTAAAATGTTGTGGATGGATTTGAAACTTGTTGTTTAGGCAAAGAAACCCCTCAAACATTGCATAGTTGAAAGAATTCTACACAAAGTAGTGATCAAAAATTTTTCCCAGTAGATGACAGAAACTGGTAGACAGTTATAGGAAATGTCAACATAGTTGATATCTGTCAAAAGGGGCATTGAAGCCAGGGGTGTACACACTTTTCCAATAATAAAAAACACATCTCTATTACATATATCTATACACACTGTTGAGCTGATGATCAATACTGATGTGCCCACAGATGTCAAAAAACAAAAACAAAAACATTTCATGGGGTTTACTGATTTTTTCACATAACTGTATGTTTATGTCCCAACAAACAGAATCTGAATTCTATATTGGGTGCACTTACATCAGTTGGGTTGAGGCAAACACGTAAATAAAGTAAAGCAGAAGACGCACCTACTGAGATGTGTCACAGGCCTCACAAAAAACAACACAAGTTCTAACTTCTAACTTGATTCTTTAACACTTTCAGAGCGCAGTGGTGAATAATGTTTGTTTACTTAAGCTTGAGCTGTTGGCATCAGTTGGAAGCTACTAAACATTAGCCATTTTGCCTGTTTGCCAATCAGCCAAGCTGGCCAGTTTAATAGTACATGCAAGGAAGAAAAAGGATTTTGTTACTCAAACTTATTGACATGGCAGGTAAGCAACAGGTAAATAATATGCCAGTGACAGGCCTAGCTGCTATGAAAAAACATTTCTGGACAGAGCATGGATAGGTCATTTCGGATGATGTTTCCATTGTTAAATCAGTGCAATCTGAGGACAGCATATTGGCTATTATGGTCAGCCTATGCACCGTCCAATACTAGTCAGGAAATGTTGTGTTGTGAGATATGGCAAGGGTTCTTGATGAGTCACACTTTTCTTGTGTGTTCAGAAATATGTCATGCTCTTTCCCACAGGCTTCTCATACACAGACCAAAGGAACAGTGACTGAATGATTCAACATTCAACGGACTCTCCAGACCTTTGTCAACAAATGTCAACAGACAGTCACTTTCCGTCCATGCGCACACGCCTCCCTGCGTCTCTTTTTCACACACACAGGTGTCGTGTATCTCTCATTAAGCCGTATTAAGCTCTAGTTAAGCAGCTGGGGTGAGTTACAGGGTTGCTGTGTCTGTCAGTGTGAAATAAAAACAAGTTCAAATCCATTATTAATGCCAATCCTCAAAACGACACATGGGACTGAAGTGAGAGGTATTAATGCAGCCTAATGCATCCCCCCGAAAGCTCCAATAGCCCAGTACATGCCAAACAAGAGAACAACAGCAGATAGAAGATGTCCTCAGGATTAAATCACAACTTCAGCCTACAAAAACAACACCATGCAGAAAATGCTTCAGTATTACACCTCAGGTCCAGTCACTTTGAGTTACTATAATTATACAATTCAGTGACCTGGAAGACGTGAAACCTTCACAACAGCACAGTTTCATGGCTTGGGCTCTTAACAGGCAATTCTTCACCGGTTTTCTCCTGTAGGCCCCCACACAACACTGAGAAACGACTCAATGGGCAAAAATGTCCAAACAGCAAAAGGGTCTCACTCCTTGCCCCTTAAGGGGTTTATACCAATGATGTTTCAGGATTTCTACATGAGATGTGACACAGTTGTTCAGCATGGTCCGATGTGAAATGTTCCTAATGATAGTGATAGGGACCAAAAGCCGACCTCGCATAACGTTATTAGACAAAACTGTTAGCGAGTGGTCTGCCAGAAACACGGTTTTATGATAGTTTTACGAAGAGCTTTGGGCCTGAAGAAAACATTGTTCTTTTGATTTACCACAATTTTACTAATACACACACACACACACACACACACACACACACTCGTATACACACATACATATACACATTATATATATACACATACATATATATATATACACACACACACACACACACACACACACAAAGTCAGCAGTCATAAATAAAGTGGCTAGATCTGCATTGTATACACCACCATCTCTGGTTCCTACCAGCACCACTGTAAAGAAATCAGAGTTACTGTAACAGTTACATTGAACCATTTCACACCAAAACACTCAGAGACTTCGTTTACATCAATGCAGATTTTGGAAAACCAGTGGAAGTCCCCTCTGACACCATGTGCATCTTTTCACACCATATCAGCTCAACCCAACCTTCAGAAAAGGGCAATCTGTGCTGAACTGCCCGCTGTGTGTTTTCATTAAACGTGACTAGCTGGTTTAAATCGCTCTAAAGCCCCAGCTGTAACGCTACGCATTTTACTGACTAGCACGTCTGAAGGCTTTGTGTCTGTCTGGACTGTGCACTCTTTCTCTCCGGCTGCGCTTAAATCCGCATACTGTCATACTAAACAGTGTGGCAGAAACAGTACATCACTGTTAGAGGCACTTTTATTAGTAAATAAGTATAGTTATAGTGGTACGTTGTGTTGGACGCAGCCTTTGTGTTGTTTTGGAGTCACGTTAAGTGTAACGTTAATGTCATTAGCCAAACTAGCCCAAACACGCAGCGTTCAAACCGACGGGGGAAAATCCCACAGAAACCATGTGAAATCACGTCAAATTGAGTTTTTCTTAGTGAACAACGTTGTTACACTGGTGGACGAACGTTATTCACCGCCAGTTTCTCTCTTTGTTTTGGAGAAGTAACGTTAATGTTCACGTAATCTGCCGTTAGTGGCGAAAACATACAGCGTTCAGCCTCCGTAGCGACAGATGTACCACAAAAACGCAGATCTAACCCTGTTTTTAAATGAATGACCTGGTTAAACAGGTTATGTCCCGTGTAAACGTGTTGTTTTTATCGGAGTAGTAGATCTGTGTGGCTGAAACAGGCACATGACGGCTGTGCATCCGGCAGGAAGAACAGCGGGTTCACCCTCTTCCTCCAGCCGCCCAAAAGGCGTCTTACCTGGGCACGCAGCTCGGGGAGGACCGGTCCACCTCCCAGGTGGCGTACAGGTTCATGTGGACGGGCCGGCTGGAGCTGATGTTGACCGCTTTGGAGGGCTGAGGGGACGGAGCTCCGCCAGCCCGAGGCAGCCCGCCGCGCTCAGACATGCTGGAGCTTCTCAAGCACACAGACGGACGGCGAAGGTGGGGAAGGGGGTGAGGCGGGAGAGTGGGGTAAGAGGGGCAGTTGTCCTGAAGCTCCGCTGCTCCGAAAGCTCCGAAAAGCCCCTACAGGGCGAGCAAAAGCATCCGTCCGTCCAGAGGTGTGAACGGACCACTGAACGCTCCTGTCCGTGTTTACAGTCCGCAGGGCCGGGGGGGAGAGGAGGAGGAGCCGGAGGAGGAAGCGGAAATTTAACACAAACCAGAGACGAGGAGAAACAGCAGCAGAGCGCTTACAGAGAGAGAGAGACAGACAGACAGAAAAAGAGAGAAGGAGAGGGAGTGAGAGTAAGAGAGAGAGTGACACAGAAAGGGAGAAAGAGGAAGAGAGAGAGAAAGGGAGAGTGAGAGAGTCACAGGAAGGGAGTGTTAGAGTAAGAGAGAGAGACAGACAAAAAAAGAGTGAAGGAGAGGGAGAGACAGACAGAAAAAGAGAGAAGGAGAGGGAGATAGAGAGAGAGAGACAGAAAAGGAGAGGGAGGGTAAGAGAAAGAGTGACACAAAGGGAGAGAGAGTAAGAGAAAGAGAGACAGACAGAAAAAGAGTGAAGGAGAGGGAGAGAGTAAGAGAGAGAGCGACAAAAAGGGAGAGTGAGAGACACAGAAAGAGAGAGTAAGACTAAGAGAAAGAGAAAAAGTGAAGGGGAGGGAGAGAGACAGAAAAGGAGAGTGAGAGTAAGAGAGAGAGAGCGACACAGAAAGGGAGAGAGAGTAAGAGAAAGAGAGACAGACAGAAAAAGAGTGAAGGAGAGGGAGAGAGAGTGAGAGACAGAAAGGGAGAGTGAGAGAGAGAGAGCGACAAAAAGGGATAGTGAGAGACACAGAAGGAGAGAGTAAGACTAAGAGAGAGAGAAAAAGTGAAGGGGAGGGAGAGAGAGTGAGAGAGAGCACGACAAAAAGAGAGAGTGAGAGAAAGACAGAAAAGGAGAGTGAGAGTAAGAGAGAGAGAGAGAGCGACACAGAAAGGGACTGTGAGAGTAAGAGAGAGAGAGAGACAGACAGAAAAAGAGTGAAGGAGAGAGAGAGCACGACAAAAAGAGAAAGTGAGAGAGAGAGACAGACAGAGAGTGAGTGAGAAAGAGAGACCGAAAGGAATAGCGAGCGAAAGAGACCGAAAGGAAGATCAAGCAAAAGAGAGAAAAGAAGAGGAGTGAGAGAGAGAGAAAAAGAGAGAAAAGGAGAGAGAGAGCAAAAAGAGAGAAAAGGAGAGAGAGAGAGACAGAAAGGGAGAGCGAGAGAAAATAGAAAAGGAGAGAACAAAAGAGAAAAAGAAAGAAAAGGAGAGAGAAAGACAGATAAAGGGAGAGAGATAAAGAGCAAAAGGAGAGAGACAGTGAGCGCAAAAGAGAGAAAAAAAGAAAAGGAAAGCAAAAGAGAGAATGGGAGAGAGATTAAGAGCAAAAGGAGAGAGCAAAAGAGAGAAGAAGAAAGAGAGAAAAGGAAAGAGAAAGAAAAAGAGAGAAGGAGAGAAAATAAAAGATTATATGTGCATACATATAGTATATATGTGTTCATTGACATAGAAAGAGAGAGTGATACCTACTGTATACATATGTATACATTGAGAAGGAACTGTGTTTGGGGTAGAGTGGTTTAGATTTCCATTTACTTTCTACTTTTGTCTTTTTTTCATGATATTCATTGTTGGGAGTGGGCTTTACATAAATCAGTGCACTGCTATACCATGTTCACCACCTTTAGAGAAATAAAAATGTGTTTTTTATAACATGTCAGCTGTTATTATTTTAAAAAAAAATCATTATATCCAAAATTGGTATGGTTGGATATGGATATACAGAAATAAATCAATAGATGTTTTACATATAACCTATATTGTTGTGAGATTGATTTGCCCAAATATAGATTTTATTTATTATTATTTTACTTAATTTTATTGTACTTGCTATCCTGCAACAACTTTGTCCTATAGCAGTTGTGTGTGTGTGTGTGTTTGTGTGTGTTTGTTTGTGTGTGTCAGACTTTACACACTGACTCACCTGTGAAACATCATTCCACCTGAATTTGTTCTTAGATTGTCATCATTCCAGTGTAGGACTCACGGTTGCTGTGGAAAATCAGTGCTGATTGCTGGAATGTAAACGAGACGAAGCAGTTCTATTTAACTTCACATGTAATGGTGAACACTGAGGTGATTAGTGAATACGAGAAAGAAAAACAGATAAAGGTCACAAATCATCCAGGTTAACGAGCTCATAGTGATGTCATTTCCTGTCCTTTTGTATTTGCCTGACTGGTCTTCAGGCTCATTCGATCACACTCTCAGATAAGCTTAATACAAAACGTTGGCTGAGGTGGTGCCTACAGGCTTTTGGACATACAGTCTTAGCTGTGAAAAAGTTTTTGTTTTATTTTTTTTTCCCTGTATTTTAAACTCAGCAAATAAAGTTGCAGAAAAATGCCATAAATAAGTTATTTATGATCAGAAAATCAACAAGCATGTAATTTGACTTTGCACAATAATATATAATGTATGCCACAGATGAGGCAGATACAGGTTCAATTGAAAAAGGCTATAGTATTCCTATGATTGAAGAGAACAGTGTTTTCTGTAATTCATTCAAAGCTTTGAGGCTTCATGCAGATGGGTGATACACATCAGAGGAGGCTTGTGCCACCTTTCATTAATAACAGTGGGAGCTGGCATTGACTAATTCCAACAAACCGTGGGGAAAATCATATCACAGATTAATCTTTCTCATACTAATTAGCAGTACATTCCGAGTTTGAATATAGTTTGACACAGATACGTTAAAGAGCCCATATTCTTTATTTTTCTTGTACTGCATGACAGTTTTAAGTCATATTTATATTACAATTTCCAACCATTCTTGACCTTGTCAGTGCCGGTATGGTATATAATAAGAGACATAAACAGCTGCTTAAGGCCCTGCAGCCGCCCCCTAACAACTTCTGGGTTATTACTGTACCATAATGTTATTTGAGCTGGATTAGTTGTACCAGAGGAGGTTTGTAAGCGATTCAACTAGCTGATTCGTAAAGTATCTGTATAAATTACCTCAGATACCCCGGATCACAACATCATAGCCCGGACATTCCCGTCAGCCTTAAGATTGAAACAGATAAACAGATCCAAACAAAACAAACTTCCAGTTGATATCAGACAGAACAGCATTGGGCTAGTAAAGTGGACTCCTCCAACTTAAAAATTACCTTCAAATATTTCATTTTCCTTCTTTTTCTGATTAGGCCATCAGCAAAAAATGTTGTAGATGACAGTCGACCGGTTTTGTATCTGAAGATAAAGTAACCAGGTCAAGTTGAGCTGCATTTTAGAGGTTGGGCTCATCTGCTGGTCACCAAAAAACAGAGATGCCGATATCTACTATTAGAATAATATTACATTATAGTGATGCTGATTTGAACAGCACTGCTATTACTGATGGAGCTCTGTAATATGTAAAAACTACAGACAATGCAGATTCACACAGGATTAAAGTCACAGATCACGTTGGTAATCACTCATATTACAGTAAAGCTAATCCAGCTCCAATAGGATTTAAGATGCTCGAGTGAGAGGCAAAAAGCCACTGGTTAATTAATTTCCAGATCATATACAGAATTTAGGCTTTACATCAATTCTTTACAGTGTAAAAAAGCAATGCTGTTGCCACTGCCACCAGGGTTAGACTGAACTACAAGAGCTACAAGAAATACTGCATTGTGAGAAAGACCCCTGGATCGAGAAGCCTGAGAAATGTATTTGTAATTTAAAATGTAACTTATTATAACAAGCAAAATGGGCATCCGATCATCATCAATACCCAAATTAGCCAGTTATAAATTCATACAATATGGACAGACTGAGACAGTCATTATTATCCTTTAATAGCCTCTAACAGTACATCAGCTAGAAAGATGGGGTGGTGGTTGGTATAGTGTAGTGGGTAACAGCTCTGCCTTCTACGCTGTAGACTGGGGCTCGATCCCGCCTGGGTAAGCACCCTACACTATACCAATAAGAGTCCTTGGGCAAGACTCCTAACACTACCTTTGCCTATCTGTGTAAAAATGATCAAATTGTTAGTCACTTCTTAGTAAGAGCTTCTGCCAAATGCTGTAAATGTAAATGCCCCTAAAAGGCTAGAGCAGGCCCTGTGCCCCATTCAAAAAGGAGTCTGAGCTGAAACGTATGATAAAAACTGTTAATTTCTGGGGGTCTGTAGTAACAACACTCTTTACTACTTCAGTGTGAGTGAGCTAAAGCAGCTGAATGTGCACAAGTAACATGTCCATGTTCTGTATGCACTGAGGAGTGAAAGGCACACTTTTCAGATGTTAAGAAAACACATCAACCTTTCGTTTTTCCATTACATGACCCCTTTCAATGACCCTTTTCTCTTCATTTTTGTGAAGCCAGACAGGGTTTAGACACCAGCTTGGCCACAGTGAGATTGCCTTTGGCTGTCCTGCTCGTGTGAGATGTCTCAGTCCACAGCTCCTGACAGAGATTATGAGATTAGAATCATGAGGATTAAATTATGGTTGCTACACAGGCTCAGATATGACATGTCCACTACATCTACTCTCTCTCTCTCTCTCTCTCTCTCACACACACACACACAGAAGATTAGAAGGGTCAACAATGTCATATAATAAACCCGTTATAAACCTGAGCCACCTAATTAACTATTAGTTTATGTCTGTGAGCAGAATAGATAGGAAATATAAAGACTTATTTATGGTGTCTAATTTTTCTTCCAATTAAAGCAAACTTGAGTGTGAGAAAAGGCTTTATACAATAAAAATAAATATAAAACATATTATTGTTGTTGTTGTTGGTGGTGGTGGTGGTGGTAAAATTAATAATATATTATTCACAATAATAAGAAAAAATCAGATAAATAAACAACAAACAACATAAAAAATAACGATTATTATTAATAATATTATTATTATTGTTATATAATAATAGTAATCACTATTATTATTATTATTGTTATTATTTTAGGCAGGATATAATAAGATCAGCAATAATTATAACAACAATAACAATAATAATTATACATACACATATATATATATATAGAGAGAGAGAGAGAGAGAGAGAGAGATCAATAATTATTATTGTTATTATTATTATTATTATTATTTTATTATATCCTGCCTTCCACCCAATGACCACTGGGATAGGCTCCAGCTCCCCCCGCGACTCAGAAGGATAAGCGGGTTAGAAAATGTGTGTATGTATGATTTTATTATGACTGATATTATTATTCAATATCTGATTATTAAATATTCAATATTACTATTTATTTATTTATTCTTGCCTGGCTAAATGTGATCACTTATTTGCCTGATGTGCTGTTCACCTCTGGGCCATAAACCTTTTTTCCTGTTCCAGCACAAGCACACCTTATTCAACTCCTGTAGGGTGTGATTAGTTGGCGCATAGGTGTGAAATGCAGGGGAGCACTAAAGTGCGGTGGCTCTCCGCCAGCCCTGTTTTACAGTGTATTTATGGCTGATTTATTCATGCCCTCCTATTAGTGGCTGTTTCTGTATTGGATTAAGCAGCAGAGCAGGCCTACAGGGACGAGAAGTGTCGGGCTGCTGAGGGAACTGATGAAGCTTTGTGTTTGAAGAGGAAGAAAAAAAGTCACTCCAGCAGGGAAATCAGCATCTTCCCTCATGGCCAAAAGTCTGAGAGGGTACAGCGTCCCTTCTGAGTGTTTATGCGCCATCCAGCTATTTTCCATGCATGGTGTTCGTCAGCAGACAGAGACAGAGGGAAAGAGAGAGAGAAGGAGAATGCAGTGTGTTTGTTCTGGTAGGCATCACTCCACTGAGTTTACACAAGGAATGAGGAGATGTTTATTCAGTCAATCCAACTCACACATAAAGCTTATTACAGCAATAAAGGTGAGCAGCTCACTGTTTGACTGAAAAGTCGTTATCAAAGGCCCTGGCTTTTACCAGGAACAAATTCTAATGCTGTAATAAGCACCTTTATAAAGGAAATCTACACAAACATTAACCACTACTACTCTGACTTTCACTGAATTAAGTCCTACTTGAAGCCATAGATGATAGTAATAGCATGCAGTGGCTGGTGAAGTGAATTGTATCCATTTATTTGTCTAATTTTAGAGATAACAGTATACTTGCATTACTTCCATTACGCTGCTGTCAGAATGAAACCTTGTATCTCCATTTTTGTCACCTTTCAGTTTTTGACATAATTTTAAAGTGCCTTTTGTCCTTTATATTGTGTGCAAATTTCCAAAATTACCAAAAGAAATGGTCTAAATGACATGGAAAAAATGTCTGGTTCCATTGACTTACATTAAAAGTAAAGTATGCTTTTTCTTTCTCCTGTAAAGTTACTATTTTGGAGATACGAGGTTTCGATCCAACAGCAGTGATTAGCTACATCAGCCTCATAATTCCAGTGCAAAACTGAACAAGCGAATGTCAGAAACCAAAATGTCTTGGTTGTTCAACTACGTTGGGGTAAAGACAAACTGTATCGTCATGGAATTACCCCTTTAATGCCCCTTTTAAAGTGCAATTATTCTAGCGTCTGGCCGAGACTCTGTGACTGTTTCTGTGTAGTATAGGTATGTGGTAAGGGCTGGACAGTGTGAGTGGACAGAAACAGGCTCCTCTCAATGGACTAGATCCCTTTCAATTTACCCTTGTTACAGAAATCTTTTACAAGGCAGCGGAAAGCCAGCGTGATGCTCCTGTGCAGCCTGTCTGGAGACTCATAACGAGAGTGCTGCCGTATTTACCAGCCTGATAAACTCAGCACCCCACAGGGACAGAGAGAGAGAGCAGAGAGACTAACGCTAATGACTAACTCCCAACACAGCTGGGAATCCAAAAGAGAAAGACAGGAAGAGAGAGAGCGAGCTTTCCGAATTTGTCTCCATCAGGATATCATAGTTTAATTGCCTGCACCTGAGCTTGAAGTGTAATGAGCAAAGTTGAGTATAGAGCAGAGTACAAAACTAAAGGTTTACTCTTTTTTGATGAAGTGATGCGTGATTAAATAATTAAAAGTAATTCTGAATAATTCTGAGTTAACTGATTTTAAATTGAATTTTGAGTTTCCAAATGAAGTGACCAAGTGTAACTCAGTAAGATTTGAGCATGAAAGTGCAAATAATGCCCCCCCCCCTTTTTTTTTACAATGTGCATATTGTTGTCAGACAAAATATTTCAATGGTAAGAATTAAACCACAAATATATTCAGCAACATATAGTATTTTGCAATTTTATCCCATTACTGCAACACACTGGCGCTCACTGAAGTGTCTTTCTACATCTGTCGCATAAAATTTTGTTAATTTTAGCTTATTTCCTTATAGTTACATTATTGTCAAGGGACTCAACAGTTAAAACTAATACTCTTTTCTGTCTAAATAAAAAGCTAATTAAATAAATGTGAGGAGAAACATTTGAGATTAAATTTAAGGTAATTGATAAAAAACTGAATGTCATTTTTTTGCTGTACCATAGAGAGCTCCAGTCAATCTAATCAATTATATAAATATTGATCTGCATGATGCACACAAATATTTATGGACGTTTTGAGGCTGTTTCATCAGAATGACACAGAACAATTAGTGGATGAAGTCATTCATGGGGCAGATTCCCCAAGGATTTGATTCCAAATTAACCATCATTACATCACCGATTACCGACAACTAACTGATTATTACACAATGCATTCCTCCAAAAACAAACCTGCAGGCTTGTCTGTGGGTTAAAAATGATGACTAAAAAAAAAAGACTGGGTCAAAAGACCAAAGGGATGATTTTGCACATGTGCATTTACGGTCAGTGGATGAAGCATCATTTCCTTTTTTAGTCAACCTACTGGAGTCACTGCGAGAAGTCTATACAGCGAGCAAAAAAAGGGAAGAAAAGGCCCAATCCAGTAGCTGCATCTAAAAATGGCTGCTGCCACTTAGTCGGATCAAAGAGGAACAAACTACAGCTGAGCAACTGCTCCACTACTGAGGGCTCTGAGATGGAGCTTTTCCAGGCAGGAGCCAGGGGACATTCTGACAGCGTGTGTATGCGTAAAGGGCCGGAGGTTAAGAGAGAGCGAGTGTGTGTGTGGAACAAAATGTGTGCTTAAGTGTGAGAGAGAGAGTGTGTGTGTGTGTGTGTGTGTGCGTTCTGGTGACCGAGTCAGTCCTGGTGAAAGCAGTTAAGTAGGTCAAGCTGAATCCCAGACGTCAGGTGATTGTCACATTTCCAGAAAGCCCTAACTCCCCCTGCTGGACAGAGCATCACTGCAGCCTTAGACTGGGTCAATGGGCCAGAGCTCCAAACCGTAAGGGAAAATCACTTCCCACTAAGCCAAATGTATATGAGGTTATCTACAACAGTGTGGGTGGGTTATGAGTGGGGAAAAAAATCGGTTTTACATAATGTGTGACAGGAAGTTCAGGATCTGCAAACATATAAACTGTATGTCCAGAAGTTTGTAGACCTGCACATTCAATTTTTCACTGCAGTAACAGCCTCTACTCATCTGGGAAGGCTTTACACTAGATCTTGGAACATTGCTGTGAGGATCTGATTGCGTTCAGCCACAAGCACTAGTGAAGTCAAGCACTGATGTTGGATGATTAGCTCCAGATCAGGAACGCTACTCCAGCTCATCCCAAAAGGTACTGGATGAAGCTTCCTCACTCTAGAGAACACAGTTCCTCTGCCTAGAGGAGAGGCTTTCTACTCTTTTAGCTGACGCTTGGCGCTGGGCATGGAGACCTCAAAGCTGCTGATTTCACTAAATAAAAGGGGTGTCTAAATATCTCTGGACAGCATGTCACTGCTGTTAAACTCCAAAAATGGAAATTTATTATAGAAGCAAAAATACCCTGTGAACTTTAATACCAGTAGTGTAAGGAGATTTTGATATAAGAAGTGTTGTTCAAATATGTCTTTTGGTCATCCTGGAGCAACGAGATTTTAATATGACGGTGATAAACAGGAATGACCGATAACCAGCACTGAAGGTCTCAGTGTCATGTCCAAGAGTCAATTACTCAAATAAAACGGCATGGATTATTTTATTTACAAAAGACACTGAAAAATGAAAAACTGCTTCTCGTCATCTTACACATACACGGCTTTGTTTCTACAGAACTCATTTAAAAAAGAAAAACAAAGTACAAATACGGTGGTCTCAAAGGTGGTTCTCTCCTCTTTAAAACTTGAATTCTTTGTATTTCTTGGCTCCAGCGCGAGTGTCCTGGGGCTGACCCTTCCTCTTCTTTTGCTGTCAGACACACACAAAGAGAGTGGTGAATAAAAACAAAAGTATGTGTCCACCATTTAGAACCCTCCACTACATGCAAGTGGAGGGCAACGTCATACTGACAGCTTATGTAAAGCCTTTTTGTGAAGAGTAAAAGTACATTTGTGAAGAGCGTATTTCATTAAGGTTATCTGAGTGTTAAATTTTTCAAACATGTTTTAATTTTCCAGTTTCAATTACTCATTGTATTGAGTTTGGTTTAGAACTGCTTTATAGCTGTTCTAACCACACCTGCTCGGATTTCTTTTTAAACCAACAAAACACCTGGAGCTTTATTTGTGTGGAGTGGGAAAAACCTACTAATCCAAAATGCTGTTTCATTAAAAAAATAAATAAAATAAAAATAAAAAATCAAAAGCACATAATTGCTTTTGAAACTGTGGTATGCGCACATGACCATTTACAGAACTGTGTGTTTAAGCCATTTTTTTTCTTTTTTTTACTTCTCAAATTTTATGTTTCTTTATTTTTAACATTTACGTCATGCTACTTGCATGAAAGGTGATCTGTAAACACAGTTTAGTCTTTATTACTATTATGATGAACAGGAGGCTGCAGTAGTACCTTCTGTTTGGCTGCATGTTCAGCCACCATGTCGCTGAAGTCCTCCTTCTCCACCTGGGCCTGCTGCTCGCGCACATGCTCCTCGTACTTCTGCGTCATGGCCATGGGGTCCAACTCCAACTCCTCCGGCGCCAGCGCGACCTCTACACCCTGAGAGTCACCACCCAAACCTGACACCCCAGCAGCCTTACGGCCAGCAACTGCTGCCTACATAGCAAAAAAAAAAGCAATAGAAAGAGCTTAAAAGCAAGTCTATTGGTATGCACACTATGACACACTGTTGTGTTCATTAATCTTTCCTGTCATTTAAAATGCAAATGGGACCCATCTGGAAGACTGGTGTCTGATTTGAATCTAATGGAGTTCTAGGCTCACAGATGAACAAGACAAACTACAGGAGGCAAGATAACCCCACGGATAAAAGAGACAGACTCATTCCTCCCTTCGGAGGACTAAAGCCATGATTTACCAAAGCCAGCAGTATTTAGGGACATAATCATACACCACAACAGAACCAATGCTCTCTGCTTCATTCAGCTCTGCCACTTCCCATGTGCTTCTGTTAAATCGGTCCTGCACTGTTTAAAGGCAAAAAATTCAGGAAAATTCGGTGTTCCATGATATGGGCTTTTTAATCCCGTGTCCTTTATAAAACCTGCTCCACAGCACTGTAAACACACCAAACACTGTCACACTCTTTCGATACGAGGAATTAAATTTCCTTTCTTTTCTTTTTTCATCTCACTCACCGCAGACATGTCATAGATGTGTGTGGATGCCATCATGGCTGCTCCCACTGGGCCCGTTCGCCTCTCAGGCAACACCGTGTACAGCTGAGGAGTCTCATTCCTGATCACAAGAACAAACAGTGATTACAACAAATAAAATGCAAAGAAATATTTAAGGTAAAATGCGCACACAGGCGCACACACACGCACACACACACGCACGCGCACACACGCGCGCACACACACACACACACACATGAATATCAGGCACGTAAATGCAATTAACTAAAACAATTGTCCATAAATAAAAACTTGATAATTTTATTCTCTATAAACAACAGTTCCCATTTGAATAGGTGGGTTTATCTTTCAAGCTGAGAAACGTTTTTTGGATTGTACATGAGGGCAAACCAGGCAACTGGTTCCCCTAGATAAGTCTACTAAAAAATGAAGTGTGCAGCTAAAAATAGTTGTGTTCAGGGACACTTTCCAAGAGGACGACAGCACAATGACATACTACATCAAAAGCAAACATCCACAAGCAATGAGATGGACAACTGTTTGGTCCATTTTTTCAGAGAGAAAGTGTGATGCATGGTGGCATGAGGAAAACATGCATGGGTGAGCATAACTATAGAGAAAGACGTGGTGGATGGAGGCGGCTTTTGAGAGCTACTGAGGTACTCTGGGCCAAAGCTGGCTTCAATCAGACTTTAGAACCAGAACTATCTGTGTAATATTTTGACGTGTGGAAGCCTTGATTTTAGGCTTGCTGGTTAATAACTGATCATTGTTTTTTTTTTGTTTTTTTATTGTCAATTTGCATCCCTAATACATAGGCCCTATAAAACATTTCAGGAGCAAATATGATATTTATCTCTGGAGCTAATATTTACTCTTCTCACAGAAAGTCACACTCTCACACTTTCACACACTCACCCGTCCATGGCCTCTTCAATCTTCTTCTTCCTGAGTTCAATCAGCTCTGGAGTCTCCATACCAGCAGGAACAGAGGAGAACCCACCAGGAGTGATTAACCCACTGAGAGTGGAGGAAAAAACAAAAATAAATAAATAAATCAGATCAGTTTTCACAATTGTAGAGCTATCTCAAAAGAACACTAATTTCCTTAATGTAGAATAATCTGAAACAGTGCAGTGTACAATCAGCTACTTGAGAGTCACTAATGTGTGTCTAAGGGGTTTACATATATAATCTGGTTCCCTACCAAAGCAGAAAATGATCATTGCATTTTAGTTCTGGTACAATATCCATAATGAACCCTCTAAACTCCGCTGTGAGCTTGTCTAACTGAGCTCATGGGTTTTACACATCTTGTGATATTAAAAAGCAACAAGAGACTGTACATTTTCCCACAATAAGTGGCAAAGTAAAGTAACTAGTACAGCCTCGAGTGGCTTGCTGCATTAATAAACTGGTGAAAACTTTCCACTTTAATATTTAATATATTTGATGTGTGCGGTGATGGATGCTTATTGAGTATTTTAGAATGTCGTCAAAATATGTCTCAGCATCATTTGACAAGTGAGACTCTGTTCCATAATGCTTCAGAGTTTATAAAGACATGATAAATGCTTCCATAGCAGAAATTCATCTGCAGCATGTACCAAAGAAGGAATGCAGATAGGAGACAACAGTCCATTTTGTGTTTGGTTGACATGAATGTCTTTGGTCCATTTTGCATTTATAATTCAGGTGAACCACATGAGAGCTTGTTTGGATGGGACTGGGACAGACACATCGTTTGGTGAACGTCAGGGTTCAAATGGCAGCATTCTAACCTCTTTTAATAGGCCACAATTTCAGAGCAATCACACCAGTGTTCCTGTAAGTGTAAACACACTCTAAAAGGCATTAGTGTACCTGTCAGCAGGTGTGAAGAAACCGGTTTCGTCTGGTTTGTCCTCGTCACTCTCTTCCTCCTCTTCTTCCTCCGAGGATTCCTCATCAGACGGTTCGAGCTCGCCCCATGGGGTGCGGTCCACCTCCTCCTCCTCAGCTTTGGCCTGTTCAAACACTCACTGACTCAGAACACATATCCATAGTCCTGCAGGAATCTGACTGACCACTCACTTCTACACCAGTGCTGGGATTTTACTGTATTTCTGTATCATTACTCATAATCATTGCCTAGTCTTGTACATAGAAATACACAAGACAAAGATCTATCAGCATGTTTTCTCAGCACAACCAGGAAATGTGACTTCAAGAGCATTAACACTAAACTAATATAGCATAATACTGATTAAGAGCTAAAACTAATAGTTCTCACCCTCAGCCTTATTGCTACTAACTTCCATTTTCAATTTACAGTCCAACTAATATTTTTTATCTTGGATTAGGGAAGTGTTTTCATGTCAAAACTCCAAAGGAGCTACGATGCACGTCCACGATGACTATAGTAAGACTGCCACTTTGTGCGCTACTGTGTTTTCCATCGCTGTATAAAGTGTAGTAATACATATAGTATAAAGCGCAGTAATACAGCAGTAAATGCTTATTACTGATTTGCATCCTCAAAATACTGAGGAAATGTGACTGATGTGTGAAGTATATGCCTGTTCATGTGTTTCCTTGTTTCAAAGGTAGTTTGCAACATTTGTCAAAAGTCAGATGTCAAATGCAACAACTGCACTGGTAAATTACATTATTAACAGAAGAACAGACTAAATAGCAGAAATAGCTATGTTTTCCTGCTGGCCTTAAAACGTTTTGGGTTTCATTTAACTACAAAAACCCTGTTCAATACACAGAAAGTGTGTGTGCACATTTGCATAATGGAAGGACAAGTATGCTATTTAAAGGACAGGTGGACTACTCTGGTTTAAGTCAATGAAAAAAAAGAAACCATGCATTTGTGGGTGTCTTGCTCACCTGGAAGTCCACAGCGTTGGTTCCGAACACATCTCCATATAGAGGTTTTCCAGTCTCATCAACTGGGGGTTTACCCCAACCTCCAGCATGATACCCAAATGAACAGTTCTGGAAGTGTATGTGTGAGAGAAAGATATTTAACTACTCTACAGCCAAAGCACAAGTTAAAATTCGCTCTTCAACATAAAAGCTTTAATCACCACAGCTCACAAATCACTGCAGTTACAAGCTGTAATTTTTTCAGCTTTAAATTACAAGTTTACTGACCAAATGTACTCTACTCAAACATACGTTTATTCTGTAGAGAAAAACACAGGGCCTGCACAAACTTCAACAAGCCAGAAAATAACATCAACCACTTTCTAGGTGTAACAGATTAAAAGAATGTGCTAGTGGCAAAACGAAAAGTATGTGTTGGTGGTGTTTGGTTTCCAGTTATTCCACACTAACCTCAGGAATGGGGGCGTTAAGACCAGGGATTTTGAGGTTAGGGTAGGAGGGAGGAGGGCCGTATCTCTGCATGGCAATGAGCCACGGAGGGGGAACTTTATGAGAATTCTGCAGAGAGAAGGAAAGACAGACACAGAAAAACACTGTTACGGTACTTCACAACACAAGCGTAGAGAAACTGCCCATCAGGGTTTTCGTCCATCAGAGGAAACAATACGGTGCAAAATGTGTTGCTGAAACCTCACATTTATATAGCAATGCTATTTCTCCACACATGCTCATTTATTCATACAAATAAAAACAGCCTTTTGACCCACTTTATAAGGTAACCCAACGATTTTCAAAAATTTCACGTAGTTAAATTGTTAACAAAAAACAATGTCATTCAGAGTGGTTGGATGTGAACTGCTCCGGTCTAGAGAAACTTGCAGAATCAGAATTGTTCACAATGGTATTAACAGGAACTAGATGTCTTAACACTTCTGAAAGCTAACTTATTATGTGAAATGGTTACAGATTTGGTGCCTCATCCATGAGACATTGTTTTATGTTAGTAGGTTTGGCCTCATCTCAAGAAAATAAATAAATAAATAAATAAAACATTTACAAAACCCACACTGGCTATATCTAAATTGTTGACATCCCAATCCCTGGCTCCTATCGCCAACACTGCAGAGAAATCAGTCAGTAAGTTTCTCTAGAATGCACCATTTTATACCACTTTGAGATTATGAAGAGATTATGAAAAATATATGGAACCATTTAAACAGGACATTGATTTTAATCTTTCTGATCTACAGCACCATCTGCTGGATAAAATTTTTGTTAAGGCTGTTTTAAATATCAGCCAAATGTGGAAATGACACAGCATAAGGAGAGTAAACAAATTCAGGGTGAAGGAGGCAAAAATGAAAAGGAAGGAAGAGGACGAATTACTTACAGGGCCTGTGGGCATGCCCAGAGCAATCCTCAGCTCATCAGACAGATCACCAGGCTTCTTTTCCTTCAGCCGTGTCTCAAACTCCTTACCCTGAGAGGCACAGGTACAGACAGAGCAAATAAGTTATACAAGTCTCATCTCAAGCAGGTAAAAGAGAAAAATACTTTGAGAATTATACTTTGCATTACTTTTTCATGTGAAAACTGAAAAGAGGGTAGTCAGCAGCACTGAAACAGTTAAATACCTCATAGTACAGGTCTCCATGGATAGTGAGCTTTGGCTTGATCTGCCACTTGAAGAAAGCATCATGGAGCTTCTGGTAGTCGATGTCGATCTTGCCCATCTTTGGTCGAACTTTCTCACGCATTTTGGTCTTCATAGTTTTAGCATCCTCCTACAGATTTGAGAAAGGTAGTTAGCAGAACTTAGAAGTTTTTGGCCAAACCCAAAGGAACCCGATTTCTCAGGTCATCTTCAGCTGGGTTCAAACGCCATTTCCTGAATGTGTGATGGGCTCAGGTTCAAATTTCATGTTCGGTTTCTTACAGCTTGCCTTTTACTTTTAACAGATTTTTCAGCTTTGGTTTCTATCATTATCATTCTTTTCTACTAACATCACCTTGAATCCTTTTTAATCTGGTAAGCTTACACACTATTTATGAGGAATATGTTCATGACAAGACGCAAAATTTCAATATATTATATTTAACATGTTCTATCTAAAGAACCAGAGCTTTAGGATTAAACAGGCAAAGGACATACAAGTACTGCACAGCTCATTATGTAAAGTTTAACCATAATAAAAAAAATAACTTGAGCTGTTTTGGGTAAATTTTGTCTCAAAACTTATATTTCTGGTCAGGACCATTACTGAAAATTTTCTCTGGCTGGGGTCAGATTCACATTAAAACCGTGGTGACCAGAATTGGATCCAAAAGGAATGTTACAAAGAATATACGAATAAATATATAAACATCTCTTTCAAATTAATTATTTCCCTTCAGTGCTAATTTAAGACCTTAATGGTTGTGGGTGTACTGTGTTGTTCCTAAAAGGGAGAAATATGAGTCACAACTACAATATACTTACAAATACCAATGCAATATACTTACAATCACATATAGTGTCACACCATATTTACAATTAACATTCCAAGTTATAACATAAATAAAATCTAAGTCAGTGATTAATGAACTACCAAATTACACCAGACACTCAATTCACAATAGTTTTCTATCCTTATCTTTTACCTAGAACCCAGATGCAATAACACATTGGCAGCTACACAAATATATCTAATAACTAGCACAGATTGGAGCCTGTACTATGTAATCAAGTAAACGTGTGGTTCACCTTCTCCTGCAGAGCTTCCCTCATTTCCTGGATGCCAGTACGTTTGATAAACTCAGGCAGCTCAAAGGGCGGTTTCTCAATGCCTCTCTTGCCCTGCAAGTACTTCCTCTTGAAGCACCAGTGGCGGGGCACAGGCACAGTGTTCCTAGTGGCTTTCAGGTGCACTAGCAGCTTGGGCTCCTGCGCCGTCACATCATGCATCTCCACCACATCTGGACGTGCTACCAGCTGAGGGCAAGAAGAGGCACAGGTTAGCAGCCAAGGACCGTAGGAGCTATGAGTGCACAGGGTGGAGGAGGTCACTGCTTCATAGAAGAAAATGCTAAGCTTTCTTGGGGTTCTAGATGTGTGTAACTGTAGAATGTGTGCACGTATGTGGGTACAAAACCTGTTTGAGCTCTGCTACAGTCAGTCGGTTCATCCTTCTCAGCTTCTTCTTGGACAGCTTTGGTGCATCTGGCTTCACTTCCTGTAAAGGCAGGAAGAGAAGAGGTTTTTATTCCACACAGTAAGGGTGTAACAACTTCAGTACAGTCAAAACGTGTTGACATTTGAAGCCATTGCTGATGCAGCCCTGGTCTCTTCAGTGTCTCATTTACCATCTTTTGTGGAAACCATCGTCAGTTACCAAAAGTAGACACCTGGATTTATCCTATAAGAATAAAGTGCTCTGTAATGTACGAACATTTAAATGATTGGACTCAACTTAAACACTTTCTATTTCTGAGGCTCATTCTGTCAGAGAGGTGATCTGGCCACCCCAATAATTCCGTGGAAGCAACACTTACACACAAAACACTGAAATCTCAGAATCGTATTATGTCTGAAACATTAGATATTAGATTTAAGGGGATAAAAAACACTGGATAGACCCAGCCACATTCACAGCTCACCTCATCACTGTCATCGCTGTCTTTCTTCTCCTCCAAAAATCCTTTCTTCCTAAGCAAGGTGGTTTCCTGCTTCTCTGCCTTTTCTGGCTCTTTCTCCTTCTCTTTTTTCACCTCGTCTGTCAGCTGTAAGAAGAAATACGTTACTCACAACGCAAAGAAGGTTTACCCATCACATACAGTGTAACTGAGCTGTCATTCCAAGTGAAAGGTCACAGTCACTACCAAGTGCGTAATAAAATAAATTAAAAGTTTACTACATGCACACATACTTAAACATGCACTGAACTGCAGCCTTATAAACTACATTCTGCTGTCAAAGTGGACAAAGAAACAAAACATCCTTAGAGTAATCTCTCATAAGAGTTTGTATGCTCTTCTGATGTTTGATTTGAACTATACTGTCATGTTTTCCTGCGACTAAGTCAATGGTCCTTTATATATTTTTTTAATTAGGTTGAGATATGTGCATGAAAGAGTACTTCTCACCTTTCTCCAAAAAAAAAGTTACTTTGTCTCAATGTGACACTCACCTTAAAAGCTTCGAAGATTCTCTTAAAGAAAATGTAGTTAGGGTCATAGATCTCTGGCTCCTCTGTGACATACTCTATCTCCACTTCTGGCTCTTTCTCCTTTTCTGCCTCCTTCTTTCGTTCTTCCTCTTGCTTCTCTTCATTCTTCTTCTTCTTGTTCTTCTTCTTCCTGTTCCTGCGCCTGCGGCTTCTCTGCAGATTACGGAGAGAGAGAGAAAAAGTTCATTCTGAGAAAACTAGTTCAGCTCGAGTAATTGTACTGTAAAAAAAGGACATCACAAAATGAGGAGAAACTCACATCTTTTTTAGAGAGCGCGCCTTCATCTTCATCGTCAGAGTAGGCACGAGAAGAGTTCATCTCCACCTCTGCACCCTCATCCTCTTCATCTTCTAAAGATTTATCAAACAATGTTAGTACAGTGTTAGCACAAACTCCCATTAAATACTGGTATTTGCTGAGTTTGTTGCGATCCCCCATTCTGACCTGTAGGGGCAATAGTGAGCTGCTCCTGTCTGATCTCCTTCAGCTGCAGTATCTTCTCCAGAGCCTGCGGAATCTTTGGCCCAATGCCAACCTCATCATTCGCCCACATCTGGTCCACAAAACACACACAGTCAACAGCCATTTAGTTGAGTGATTAAGTTATATCCAATTATATACCCCCTAAAACACAATGTTTATAGCAAACACTGATCTCTGAGTAGTACAGCATTAAAGTATGTACAAGTAGTTTTATTTCTAATATCTGGGCATTACGTCCATGTATATGCATCTTGTGGTGTTCTCAATGAAATGAAGGATGTCCTCCCCCATTCATCACTGGTTTAGTTAAACACTTGGGTATAGAGAGGTGGCCCTACCTCAGATAAAAGGCAACTCCTTGGCAGTTCTTACCTCTCTAGCATCCTCTCCAGGTGGTGGCGGTACTCTCTGCCTCTGACTGGTCTGTGATACCATGGAAACGCCTGGTGGGGGTGGGCCACTTGTTGTCAAGGCTGCAATACAAGAGAAAAGTTGAGATGCAATGGACGAGGGAACATATCCAACACTGAAGTCCACAGTTTACACAGACAGTCCATTAGACACATTACAAAAATGGCAATACAAGGTGTGTCATAACTGGGGGCACACTGCTGTACCTACTTAGAAGCAGAATAAGAGGTGAAATATATTTTTGCTGTTGTGACAAACTTTGTATCACAATTTTTGTCCTTTACATAATTTGAGAACTCCAATTGTCCTTTACATTGTGTAAAAAATTCATGATTAACGTACCAACAGAAATGGTCCAAAATTACGTGAAATAAAATCTCATTACACTAACTTGCATTACAAGTTAAGAAAGCTTTTTCCATCTACTGTAAATATCCGATTTCAGAGAAATGAGGTTTTAATCCAACAGCGACAACATGCTGAATAAAAGAATAAATGCAACACTTCTGTATTTGCTCCCATTCAGGGTTTATTCCTAGAAGTATGTTGCATAGAAATTCTCGAAAGCCACCCTGTTTTTGCTGGGTTTCAAAAACCTTTCCAGTAAAAAGTGTTGCAGTTATATTTTTGTTCAGTATGCCTACTACCCTGACTGACGGGTTGGAGGTAGTATTGTATCTGCTGCCAGATGTGGTACATTGAATAGCATCACCTCTACACTAAGTATGGAATCGTATAACAGGTACTAACGCCTGAGTGGAGCAATAGGGGGCAACAGGTTGGGTCCAGGTCCTGGCTCTGGACCCCTGGTGCCGGGAGGTCCTCCCAGCTTAGCCAGCTCCTGCTGTCTCTCGTGCTCTAGCATTTGTGCAGCCTAGAGATGGAGGACAGGAAACAATGAGTGACAGCAGCAAGATTCACTGCTTTATTACACAGGGACATTACACCACACAAACACATCACTGCCTTTAAAAAACTAATTTCTAAACATCACCATATCACAACACAGAATTCAACACAAAGCAACAGAGTCTGAGCAACAAAGTTGCAAAGTCTACACTAATACAATACCATGAGCATGTATGTGACAGCTGCTGTATTTCAGGCTCCCTTCAGGATTTCTTACCCTCTTCTGCTGCTCAAGTAACTCCTGCTCCTTCAGCTGCTCCTCCATGACTCTGTCACCCTGAAACACAAAACAAACAAACAAACAAACAGTTACAGTATCCATATACCTAGAAATATATCAAATTATAGTGTGAAACTGTCAAGTTCTAAAATGAAATATTAATAAGAGGCAAGATTAGCTCATGTTAGTCAGGAGTTTAATTCCAAGCACACTACAAAACACTCATCATCATACAAACTACTCATCATTATTTCACTAGTCAGGCTTTCGCTCAGCTGTCGACACACAGGACCGGTGATGAGGAGCTTCTCTTATGAAGCACCAAAAGCCGTCCGAGTGCTAATAACATGGACCTGAGTGAGTTAAGAGCCAGGTTCACGACATGCTTTATATCTAACAATTATGTGAATTAGTGTGTTTCCATCAACTCTGCACAACATAATAAAACTGTCACATCAAATACACATAAACATCAGTGACTGAAAAATCAGTGGTTATGTACACCCAGTTTTGTTTGGTGCTAGTCCATTGGTTGTGTTCTGATAATTGAAGAGTGCCTCATTAAAGGAAATTCAGCCTAAAAATTTTCACTGTACAATTTCCTAGATCATATAATGTGAAGAGAATAATGCTCCCTAATCTTCCTTTGCTCGTACCTGATTGGCCGTCTCCTCTTGCTGCATCATCATGGCAGCCCGCTGCTGAGCCATCTTCAGCTGGTCATCCTGTGGTATGCCTGGGGGCACACCCGGGGGTTCAATCCCAATGTGTATACCAGGCGGAGGGGGGCCCATCATTCCCATTGGTGGCAGCATGCCCATGCCCGGGGGCAGAGGCATAGAGGGCATCGGTGGCATAGGTGGAAGACCCGACATCTGACAGAGTGAGAAAAGATATTAATGCAAAAACAGAGAACCACTAATTCACGGTGGTCCCAAAAAAACAGGAGAAATTCATTCAATTTTCCATTGTGATAACCCTCCAGGGTCTAAATGCAGTAATTTGGTTTCATTAATGAGAGTCAATTTAGAGTGAAAATTAAGTATGATACTCTCTCGTATCCACATCTTGCAGTATTTTTGCACCCATGAAGAGATTCAGCACAAAGCCTTGCAATTTTTTCGGTGTTTTCTCTGTTCCTAAGTACAAAACCACAACTGAAGTTCAACTATCACTGTACGTATTAGTTAATGTTACTGACTTCCCCCAGTGAGTGCAAATGACACTGTACCAAGTACCTCTGAGTGGGACTACACAGCACTGCATGGAACAAACTGTAACTTTATTTTACTTACTGTCTGTTCAAAACAAATGAAAAAGAAACCTTGCCTTATGCATTTAGGGGTTTCTGTTGCTTTTTTCCTGTTGCACCAAACTTGTACCGAACTGTGATGTCCAAATCACAGCATGAACTGAACCATGACTTCTGTGTACCATTACATCCCTAGCTTAGACTGTAAACTGTAGACCTAATCCACAGAATAACTCCGGTCCTCTTTCTCTGCACTTTAGTGAAAAAGCTGCAGAGTTAACTGCAAGATCACTTACTGGGGCCATGGCCTTGTTATCTCCACCCGGGATGATGGGCTTACTCAAAATAATCCCAGTCTGAGGAAACAATTCAAATCAAGTCAGCTTTATTGTCAATACTACAATATGTACAGGACATACACAGTATTGAAACTGCGTTAACATTAAACAGACAGCAAACAGGAAATGTGTGAACAGACACTATATAAACACTAATCGTAGTAGAAAAATAGAATAAAAAAAGTAATATAAATATAAGAAGGTCCCTGAATTTAACAATAAAGTGACATAAAGAACATACAGATTAAGGTCTGTGGGAATAAATGGTGCAATTATAAACAGTAGTGCAATTAGAATGAGCTTAAGGAGCAGTTAAAGTGATGAGTGCGTAACAGAAAGTGATGGGTGCATAACAGTCCCTGGGAATGTTAGAGTTCAGGATTGGGGAGTGGGAGTCAGGAAACAAACAAACTTGTACTCAGTGCGAAATATTGAAGAATGATTTGTTCATGTTAAAGGGGAATTCCACCAATATTTTGCCAAAAATTCTGTGTAAGTAAGTCTTTAAGTGTTTCGATATGAAATTAATATTTTGCTTTATAGTGCCCTGCATGCACCTCTCTAAAAGGTTTACTCTGACTGTAAAACATGTTTTAGGACAAAATCTTTTCTAAAAACTTTGCCAAACACTGTTGCAGGTATCAGGCAATGTATACGTAAAGATTTTGTGTAAAACTTTCCGTTGAGATAGCTTTTAGAGCCAATTAAGCCCTTCGGATATCTGGTCCCTATCACCACCACCTTAAACTACTCTAAATTTATCTAAAAAAAAAAAGGCATTTCACATCAAACCAACAGATGAATGAATTTGTTTATATTTTAAATAGTTAATCATGAAGAAATTTAGAAAAATCGGTGGAACTTCACTTTAGTGGTGTATGAATTGAGTTACCTGCATCATGTAAGTTTTCAACCTGTCTATTAACTCTTCTCTCGGGCCTATGGGAAGAGGAAAACAATCACTGTATTAACCACAGATAAAAGCGAACACCCGTGTTTCAGAAAGAAAATAAATGGTTGTTCTGCAACACGACACATGTGTGTATGTTTTTCGACCTCGATTTGAAATTAAACTGTTACCAACACATAAATTAATGTAGAGCATGTAGTAGCAGCAGCAGCGCAGGTAACGTTAGCTAACGTAGCTAGTTAGCTAACACGATCACAACCAGCTTTATTCATTCGTTACAACACCTTACGTTACAACGGCGTCTTCACCATGAGCGAAGCAATAACGTAAATATATTAAGAAAATATTAATAACAAAAAGTTTGCATATACGCCGCAAATTCGGAAAATAGTTCGGTAAATTAGGCGTTTTGAGCTAACTTACAGACATGAACGGCAGTTAGCAGCCTGGCTAGCATGTCTGCTAACGGCTTTCCATGAGCTTAGCCTAGCTTAGCTTAGCTTAGCTGAATTAACCGGGGACACGCTGCGTTGTTTTGCTAAACCAGACGTGGTTTTGCTCACCCATAACCGGTGCCCCGATCTCCGCCAGTTTGGCTTGTAACTCGGCGAGGCTCCATGTGTTCAGTGCCACCGCCGAGGCGCCCAAATCCGGGCTGTTTTCGGCTCCTGGCGGTCCGTCAGCAGACATCTTCACACAACCGCGTTCAACAGCAGCAGGGCCGCAGACACGACGGAGGGGAAACTGCGCATGCGCGTTCGAATAAAGCCCGTAGGCGCGCCGCAGCGTTTCTGCGATCTGTGCATCATGAACACGCATGTTATGTGGTTGTGATGATTTGGAGATCAGCGCAGCTGCGCAAGAAGTTCGTGAACTCTAAATGCGCCAAGATTTAAAGGCCGTGTTCCCATTAGCGTACTTGCGTTCTCCGTACTCTTAGTACACATAATTAAACATGTGTATGTAGCATCACTATGAAGAGTTAAATATGAATAAGCTTAAAGAGTTTTAGTACGTATATTAGTGTTATGGGTTTGTTTCGCAAATCGGAACTGTTTTTGCAATGTTATTTGCAAGTGATCAGATCGCATTTGTGTGAGTTTTGTTCTGGTCAGCTGCATTTGCAGTGATGTTAGACAGAAAACGTATGACCGACTCTGTTTGTACTTTTTAGTCTGAGGTGACAATACACACATGCAGTAAATTGAGGGTGTCCAGTAAACTTTCATTATTTCCCTAGTCAAACAGCCCTACTAACCCTGATAATTCACTAATAAGTTCCCTCCTGTGGAATTACCTTCATAATTAACACAGACACACACAGCCCCGTTTCCAAAAAACGTTGGGACGCTGTGCAAAATGTAAATAAAATAGAATGCAATGATATGCAAATCATTTAAACTCTATATTTAACTGAAAATGCAACAAAGACAACATATTAAATGTTGAAACTGGAAAATTTTATTGTTTTTTGAAAAATATATTTGCCTATTTTGGAATTTGATGCCAGCAACACATTCCAAAAAAGTTAGAACAGGGGCTTGTTTACCACTGTGTTTCATCACCTTTTCTTTAAACGACACTCTGTAAGCGTTTGTGAACTTAGGAGACCAACTGCTGGAGCTTTCAAAGTGAAACATTTTCCTGCTCTTCCTATTTCTTGATGTAGGGTTTCAGCTGCTCAGCAGTTTGGGGTCTCCTTTGTATTATTCTTTTTTTTCTCATGATGTGCCAAATGTTTCAATGGTGACAAATTAGCACTCAGACTCTTTTATTATGGAGCAATGCTGTTATAATACATGAAGAATGTGATTTGGCATTGGCTTGCTGAAATAATCAAGGCCTTCCCTGAATAAGATGTTGTCTGCATGGCAGCCTATGTTGCTCCACAACCTGTACACATCATTCAGCATTCACAGATGTGCAAGTCACCCATGACATGTGCACTAATGCACCCCTATATCATCATGGATGCTGGCTTTTGAACTGTGCACTGATAACAAGCTGAGTGGTCTTTAACCCAGAGGACACAGTGTCCATGAGTTCCAAAAAGAATTTCAAATTTGATTCAACAGACCACAGGACACTTTTCCACTTCCCCTCAATCCATCTTAAATGAACTTGGGGCCCAGAGAATGTGGCAGCATTTCTGGATCCTGTTTATTTATGGCTACTTCTTTGCATGGTAGAGACCTGCATTTGTGAATGCAGCGATGGACTGTGTTCACAGACACTGGTTTTCAGAAGTGTTCCTGAGCCCATGCAGTTTACAAACATTTCCACTACAGAATCATGTCTGTCTTTAATGCTGTCCTGCCTGATGGCCTGAAGATCATGGCCATCCAGTATTGGCCTTGTCCCTTGCATACAAAGATTTCTCTGGATTCTCTAAATCTTTTCATGTTATGTACCGTTGATGATGAAATCCCCAAGTTATTTGTTACTTTATGCTGAAAATGTTAAATGTTATTCTTGGATTGTTGCACATTTGCCTGTGCAGTCTTTCACAGAGTGGTGAACCCCTCCTCATCTTTACTTCTGAGCCTCTCTGGGATGTTCTTTTTATACCCAAACATAATACTAACCTGTTGCTAATTAAACGCCAGGTTTTTTTGGCATTTCACAACTTTACCAGACTTTTGTTGCCCGTCCCAACTTTTTTGAAATGTGTTGCTGGCATCAAATTCAAGAGGGGTATATATTAAAAAAAAAAAAATAAATAAAATTTTTCACCTTCAGTATATGATATTTTAGCTTTGTACTATTTTCAATTAAATATAGGGTTTAACTGATTTACACATCACTGCATTCTGTTTTTATTTACATTTTGCACAGCGTTCCAACTGTTTTGGAAACAATATATATATAATACATATTTTTCTGATGTCACCCTAAGGAGGTCTCTTTTTTGAGCTTGAAAACATCATTTGGGAAATTTTTCTTGCCATTGTCACTTTTGGCCTGTTCAGACTGAGGCTGTCCAGATAGCAGGCTGTCCAGATTCATACACAACTGTTGTTTGACTACTGGGAAGATGTCAGGCATGGGGGCAACCATAGAGCCAGATACCGGGCAGCGTTATATGGTTTTGCCTCACGTCTACATTTGTGAGCCAATTCTGGTGTGTTTTGAGCCAACAATGTATTTGGGCTAGATTTGGGCCGATCTGGGTCGAGGACCCAACAGCATACTGGGCCAGAACAGACCTAGGGAAAGCAAATTTTGCTAACTGAATGGGAAATCAGACTTCTCTGCTGTATTTACAGTTTCACCATAACTGTTTGCTAGGCTGCATTTTTTTTGTTTTGAAGGGTGTGTTTTTTGTGTTAATTTGGCTTACATTTAATTTGTATAGAGAGAGCAGACTGAAAAGGGCCTACAGGTCTACTCCACTCCTGGTGTAATTTTTAGAATTTATTTGAATTTTTCCTCTTTTACATCCATTCTTTTTGTGTTTCTGTACTGCTGAAATGAATTATTAAATACATGTTTACAATCAGTAACTCCTTGCCTTCAGTTTTTGTTTTTGGGCTATGTCAGATTACAGAATGTCTAAATGGGTATTTTTCAAATGTTTGTAAATTGTTATCCTATTCATGCCATGGTAAACTTTCCAGTAAGGGGAATCAGGTATTACTGAGCTGAGAAATCACAAGACTGTTTTAAACTGGGGCCCACCAGCACCACAGCTGACACCCCTGCATTAAATCATATCACATACAATTGTATGACTGTGCATTGGTGGCATTAAGCCATAAGATGGCACTGTTTTTAAGGAATTGTTTGTCTGCAGTACTCTCATACATAATTCTGATGTGAACGGGAAGAGGAAACCGAATGATTCATTGGTTATCATTACTTTAGATCTTATTTTCACTGTGAAATGTTTCTAACAGTACTAATCAGTAATCATTGGTTAATCTAAATTCTACTGCCCAGTGGGCTCAGTGGACAGGTCTAATTTCTTTTCCATACATTCAATATTGTATATTAATTTTAAAATCTAATTCTTTATTCATATTGCTCTTGTTGTGTTATTGTTTTGCTGTTGGTGTTGGCCAGAGGATGATGGCTTCTCCTTTTGGAGTCTTGGTTCCTCTCAAAGTTTTTTCTTCTTGCTTTCAGAGAGTTCCTACTTGCCACTGTCGCCCTTGGCTTGTTCATTCGGGACTTGAACCTGCATGGATTTTCTGTAAACCTGCTATGTGCCAACGCCTGTGTGTGTTTTGCGCAATATGTTTTTGCACTTTTGAGAAATGGGACACACGTGGACATTTACCTGACAAGACCATGAAGAAGCACAGCACTAAGCAGTCAATCTATGTGGCAGTTTATCAAATATTAATACAAAAGCCTTTAAATATATTCTTAAATGTCCATATTTACCGCTTGTCACTGTAAAAATCACAAATAATTTCTGCTTTTACGCTCACAAGAAAGCTCAAAAGTATTGGTATCGGGATATTAGCGCTATCGCCCATCCCTAGATTACATTTTCTGAATAATACAGCTGTGATGATTGGTTGACTGCTTGTGCGGACCAGAGCCGTATAGAGAGATTATTATATTTATATATATAATACAGGTCTTTCTATACGGCTCTGGTGCGGACGAACTACCAGCCAATCATAGCGCAGGGGGCGGGGCTACTCTGAACACGGGTGGGGGACACAACACTTCTCTGAAGGTGGCAAATCTCTGGGAAGCTTCAGTGCAGAGTCTGCAGATGGGACTGTAAAGGGACGGAATACTTTTATAAACACGCCCTGAATTCACCGAAGAGCAAGGCGGGCTAACAGGTGAGCAGCTCATCTAACTTACTGTTTATCGGTTTCCGTTTTTTTAATAAACTTTCCAAACAGGGAGTCACGTTTCTGTTGTTTCTAGAGAGAGCAGGCTAATTAACCTAGCTAACCGACAGTTACTCGTGAAAGTAGCGTTGCCCTGTGTTTTTAGTACATACGGAGTAAATTTGACTATTCTGGTCTAACTTTTTGTCCTTCTAACCTTAAACATGACTTTGTCCACGAGGCTGAAGTTGTCTTCTTACTCGCCAGCTTCTTGTTCGGATTTTCCCGTTCCACCTTAAATGGTGCAGCAGTTACCGTCTGGCGCTGCACCATTTAAGGTGGAACGGGAAACTTGAATAAGATTCTGACTTCAGCTTCGTACTTTGTCCAGACTTTTTTTCGGAAGCTATAACGTTATAACTAGCTGACGTTGTTTCTCCAATATCGATGTGTTATTATTTTCCTTTAGTCTCTTATTTAGTCCAGAAACAGTCTGTGAGGAGATTTGGTGGCCTTTAAATGAGTCTGTAAGGCTGGGTGCTGCTGCTGCTGTCGATTTGTGAAAGGCTTTGAAAAGGAAGTGAAGAAAACGTTGCTTTGGTTGGAGCCCGTTTATAGTACGACATTAGGCCGCATTCCATCGAAATTGCTTATCTCTGTTCAGCACGCCTGACTGTGAGCGATATTCACACTCTTCTTATACATGAATCCCCAGCATTGCCAGCCTTTCCAACTGGCCATGTCTTGGTGGCATAATTGGCATCACAATACAAACATGTTAATTGTGGCACCACCCTTATTTACATTCTGTGCTGCCATAACGTTGCGACCTCTTCAGACATTGTGACAATCTTCACCAGGCATCGCTCTTGTTTTATGGCTCTCGGGGTAGTAGGAAGTGAGCAGCCTGTATGAGTTTTCCTAATCAGAACTAGAACAATGTGGCGTGTGAGCCAAAAGAACCACATGTGCTGCTGGTCAGCTTTGCTGCAGCAAATTGGGAAACTTGGGCTGCTTCAATAACCGCATTCTAGGTTTCTTTCTATGCACTAGGGATGTGTGATTATGGCAGCATCACAATACTTGACATATGCGTAATACACATCACAATATTTTTGTCATGTTGAAACAGACAGAATGTCACAGCATTTTAAAAATGCTGTCAAAAACTATGGACACAATGATTTTTATTCACACTATTTTTATTTTTGTTTCACATGCACTGCACTAAATCCAATTGACCATGCCTAATTATGCTATGTTTTGTTGAAACATGCAGTTCTCCAGTGTCCTTGAAGTACTGATGATATCCATGACATGCTCAGAAAAGCATATTTTGATGTAATTTATCATGCTACTATAAAATATTGTGAAATTGCACATCCATACCAAATAGTATGTCAAAAATAGTACACTATCATTAGAAGTGCATTCATTAGTACAGCTTGTGTAGTACAGTAGTATGTGGATTTGCATGCAGCTTTAATCTTGCATCGATTAATGTGTAGAGTAAAGTAACCTAAGTGTATGCTCTAAAAGTAGCCTACTGCTGCTTTGGTAAAATAAAGTAGAAGTACCTTTACCAAAAAAAAAAACAGTTATGTACTTAGCAACTAATAGAACTATAATTTACATTATTTAAGCCGCTTATTCTTCTGGGTCGTGGGGGGTGTTGGAGCCTATCCCAGCAGTCATTGGGCGGAAGGCAGGAAGCACCCCAGACAGGTCGCCAGTCCATCGCAGAGGAGGCACACAGACATATACAATCACACACACATTCACACCGAGGGGCAGTTTCGCGTGTCCAGTTTGCCTTTGGACTGTGGGAGGAAACTCATGCAGACTCCACGTAGAGAAGACCCTGGTCCTTCTTGTTGTGAGGCGACAGCGCCTTAGTTGTAGTACTTAGTTGTAACCTATTGTTTTGATTTAATTGACCAGAATGGGGTCTGAGTAACTGCATCTTAAAGCTGGGTTTGATTCCAGCTCAGAAAAAGTAAAACTTCCTCTAGCTGCTTCTGTTTGGGGCATTCCATGTTATGGGATATGCACTTGTCTTTTTTTTGCTAGTGAGTATGAGAAGTAGTTAGGGCTCAGGGTAACTGGATCTTTTTAATCAGTTCCATATTCTTGAGAACAATGGTGGTGGATTTGTGCTTTTCTGAGCATTTTCTTCTAAATATATTTGTGAGAAAAGGAATAATATGTCTACCCTCTTCCATTTTAGATCATCATGTTTAGTTCCCAGCTGCTTTTTTGGACAGGAGTGGTGGGGAGGGGTAATTTCATTTTGTTCTGCATTGCTGTTGCTGACACCTCTCACTTTGCAGCTTTATCATTGAGCAAAAGTATTCCAAAAAGAGAGGAACAGAGCCTGAAAAACTTCATATTTTGTACTGATGCTTGAAGGAAGTTCCACTGCAGCTCCATAGGAAACAGTACTTTGCTGTGATACTTTGTTTACTCCTTCTCAAGTAGCTACTTTTGTTGGGGTCATTATTTCATTTGAAGTATCTCTTTACATCATGTGGTTTTAGGCCACCCACACATGACAGGTGTCAGCTAGAGGGGTTCAGAGCCCCCCAGCATTTGACTGTGAGGAAGTGGAACTGCATTCTCTGGAGTGATGGAGCTCCATCCAGTACGTTGGAGTGGTACAGAACTAGTTATCCAACATCAGTGCCTGACCTCACTAAAGCTCTTCAATCAGTTGAGTTCAATAAAATCTTCAGAGCAACTTTCCAACAGCTAGTGTAAGGCCTTCCTAGAAGAGTAGAGGCCGCTCCTGCAGCAAAAAGGGGGCAAGTCCCTGTTAATTTCCTTGAAGAAACACTGGATAAGCAGATGTCTACAAACTTCTGGGTGTTTAGTGTAGTTCATCACATAGCGGCCACACCCAGAAGTAAACATTAACCGCATACCTGCAGCCCAGGAAACACGATCTGATCTTATAACGGCACTGATTGCTGTGTGTGTACACATGTACATGAAGCCTGTGGTGGTAGGTTTGACAGAACAGTTGTTGAACTGAAAACCCTTATTTATTTTTGGCACATGCCAAGATGCAGGCCTGTCATGTGTCCAATTGTTACTTTTAATGTTGCACTGATTATGGTAAATAATAACGTATCACTTACTCTCTGCTGTACACTGTAAATAACACAGTGCATACCTGCCTGGTTGCTTCATGGAGACTAAAGGCTAAACCTGAATAAACAAACTGTGATCAGACTGCTTACACTTTAGACTAGTAAACTGTCTTATTTTGGCTGATGGTTTGTATTGCACACTGTATCTAGCCACCTTAGCATTTAAGGGAACAGTCATGTATGTATTGAGTACAAGTGTATGTACTGTGCAAGTGTGTTGCTCCCGCCTTGTGCGTGTAGTTTGTGGTCGTGTGATTCATCTGAACTTGCTCTCTGTGTCTAGTGTTAGCAGTGTAGTGGTGAATGGAAAAAGACCTCACCAGGGGCACATTCAGTTCAGGCTATATATATATATATATATATATATATATATAAATTAAATAATACTCAGTGTAAAAATAATCAATTTGAAATTAATCAACTGAAATGTATTTTTTTTTCCACCGATCTGTAATGATTTTCAGTTAAATTCTCCTAATGGTTTTATAGTAAGAAGCAGAGCCTTATGTACACAGCCTTTTATATGCTTTTTTGTTGCTAATTGTTATTATTTTGTGAAGTTAAAGTCTTAGTAAATTATTTTTTAATATACTGTTCAGTTAACTTCATTTTACATTTTTGGCTTTAAAATAAAAAGAACTCTGATTATGGGAGTTTCCTGGAATCAAAATGAGCCTTTGGTTTTACCTTGTTGACTCATTTTCTTGGTCATGTAAAGCATGATACGTCACTCATTTAAAGATCCCTTGTCCTACATTTTTCTTAGAAACAGAAGTCCAGTTATAATGTTTCTGTAATTTTATCTACCAAAAACAAACATAATTCATTTTTAAATGACTGTTTTTTAAACTTTCAATGTTTTTGTTAATGTACTGCTAAAACTGAAATGTAAATGACCTCTGTTCCGATTGGCTTCCCAGTATTGTGGCTCATTTAAGATGCAGCTTGGGCTGAAACACTCCTTATAACTTCAGTTTGAACGGGCGGAGCTAAATTACTATAGGCCTAATAGGCAGATATATGTGCATTTGATGGTTTTTGTGAAATAATAAACGGTACATTCAAATGGGTTGTTTTTGCAGCACAAAATGACTGCATGTAGAAGGTAGTGAATGGAACATTTTGAAACTTTACAAACTGTTTACAAACTACATAGAACTCTTATTGTATTTTAAAAAGGAAGGTAATTGAGGCTTTCCATGATAAGGAAAGCCCTTTGAAAGACAAAATTCCTATGTTCCCATAACCTTTCATCAACATGCAAAGTCTTTTGCCTGGTTCTAAACCGTCTTCTGAGTTTTGATTACAGCACTGTGCACCAGCGATCATGTTTCACCTCCTTCACCCTCCACCCCCACCTATCATAGAGAAAAAACACTCAGCTAGCTCACCGACCCTCCCTGATACACTGTTTCACTCCCATACGTCACAATACCGAAGTGAAATGCAGTATCATCTCAGATTCACATTAATGTCAATTGTTAAGCTATTCGGTTGAATACACTATTACTGATATGATCCACAGTGTCAGCCTTGCATTCAGTATTTATCTCTTCTCATTGTGCACTGCTGCTTATCGACCGAGAGGCTCTGACCACATTTATTTTACTCTGTATTAGAATCACAATGGTTTCATATTTATTCATTTAGGAACAAACCTGTTTTATTGCACATTAGTATTTTTTTAAGTATCTGTGTAGCATAAGCCTGTAAGATATAAGCATATATTCTTCAGATATTTAGATTTTTGAATCAAGGAAAGAACAGTCACATTTATTAATTCTTTTAAATATGAAATTTGACTTAAAAATGAACACAAAATATATAATAATCTTGTGGCTGAAATAATCATGTTTAATGAAAGACTGTAGTGCAGTGAATTGTTTTCAGTTGCTGTTTGAAGTTTCCATCTAACTGTAATTCTTCTGTAGTGAGTGTAGTTGTGGGCTGTGGTCTAAAACTGCTGTTTGGCTTTAGCCAATGAGATCCAAGGGGTAGAAAAGGATTATAGGAAGCAGAGAGAGAGAGTGAGAAAGGAGATTGAGTAATAGAGAATAATATGAAAGTAAGAACGCTAAATTACAACCATGGTGAATTAGTAGCCAAACCTCAGCGAGTTGGTAGTTATCGGCTTCTCATGCAAAGCCTTTATGCAAACACACACTACAGAACACTCGCTGCAAGCACACACACACACACACACACACACAGACTCACTCATATGCTGCCGTATCCTTTTGGCTGCTGTCCACTGCAATAAGTTTCCATGCGAGCACTAAAGCACCACACCCTCGCAGCTGCTTCAGCTGTTTCACATTGCGAGTATGTGAGAGAGGAGCTCAGCACAGTTTGAATAGTCACTAATCAGTCCACAGCACAGGTCTGAGGTTCCACAAGATGGACCTAGACAAAGAAAAGGGGGGGATGAAGAAAACAGGTTTGGTTGAAGACAAAAAAGATTTTCCTTTGAGTAATAATCCGCTCCCACGCTGGAACAATTCTTAAAGGAAACCTCTCATCGTTTTTTAAACTTGAAGTCTACCTGCTGTATCTGTAACGTATGACTGAACATGGACAATAACTTGCATATACATAGAAAGTAAAGGGAAGTGTGCATGTAATAGTGGGAAGGTACTAAAGGATTTGCCCTTTGACTTCTATTATAATTGTCTATTGAGTCAGAATTTATGTTCTTTTACTAAGTGCTAAGAAACACCTCAAAATTATTGTTCACAGTACTCAACTGTAAGATTACAAATGTGCCAGGTGGAGTATTCCTTTAACTGTAACCGCATCAACTTATCGCAGTGCTGGCTCTACCCAATAAGCGACATAAGCAGCTAATTAGGGCCCCCAGTACTGTTATGTTGTGTAAGATGCTTGAGTGAAGGGGGGGCAACTGGTAATCATGTTTCAAAAAAGTACGTTTTAAAAAAAAAAAAAAGAGAAAATGAGGAGAAATACTTATGTTATGCCATTTATTTTGGCTTGTAGTTGGACAAGAAGAAGCAATGGATCTGTGGTCTAACGAAGCGGATTGAGATTAGACAGCCTTTCTGACTGACTTTCAGCTTCACAAAACCTAACAAACACGCAGTTAACTAATTTTACAACAGCGGTTAACAGCTTCAGGTTTAGATACTCAGGCTGTGATTAATTCAGATTTAGATACTCTGACTGTGATTATTCCTCGTGCATGTGCACATGAAAGTGTGACGTTTATGAAGAACAGCCGATGGCATGAAACACGAGCAGTTGCCAAGGAAAGAAAAATCATACTACCGAAACATGTAGAAAGTAAAGCATTTATAACAGTAAAAATGCATCGCTGTCGCAACTGCCACCAGAGTTAGATTGAACTAAGCTCAAGGTTAGCTACTGCGTTGTGAGACAGAGTGAGAATGCTGAGAAAGTTGTCTGTAATTTAAAGTGTAACTTATTAGCACCCTGAAAGAGTATCCAATTATCAGCAATACACAAATTAGTCAGTTATAAATGTATATAAATTAGACAGCTTATGGTAGTCATTGTTATTAGTTAGCCTCTGATTTTACTGTGCATCAGCTAGCGAGATGGAGCCCCCCCCCAAAAAAAAAAGTCCTGCTTAGGGCCCTCCAAAGGCAAGAGCCGGCCCTTTCTTATCGAGGGTGGTTTGGCAAACCCGCAGTTATACTGTGTGTTATTTTGTGACTCACAGCTGCAATAATTGTGCAAAGAGTGACTATAGTGAGAAACAGTACAAAGGTTTGTTGTCTGAAACAGCTAGTATGACTGGATGTTTAATGAGAGTGTAAAGGAAATGCAGGCCACTTGGTTGTTGACCTGACCAGATGGCACTTTCATAAACTGACCCAAATGGCAGAGCCTGTTTGTAGAAGAAAGGTGAAGTGGGCAAAGCACACTGCGGCATGGAAAGGAGGGACTTCACAAAATCAAAGACACATGCTTGAAAGTTTGCTCAACTGTCTGTGGTTGCTATGTTACGGCACCGAGCCTTTCTTTTTCACTTTAATCCAGCACCAGTGTATGACAGCTTGTTTCTTATATTTTGGTCTTCTCTGTTTATACTGTCACATTGCTACACATTTTGCAATAAGCTGTAGAATTGCAATGTTCTGTGTAGGCAAATAACAAAAAACAACGTAATATGATGTGCATATAGATAGAACAGGCAAATGATGTGTGTAAAATGCATAGATATATTTGCTCTGAGATAGTATCATCTGTGAAGCTGCATTCTTGCAGAAATGTTTTGTGAAATTTTGTTTGTATGATTTGGTGGTTCTTAGGCCTTTGGACAAATTAGCATATGGTAACTTGTCACAATTACTCCATCAAAAATCAATGGAGGGAAAATAAACTGATGGAGATGCCTATCTATATGCTTTTTTGCATTATTGTGTTTTATATATACAGTGGTGCTAGAAAGTTTGTGAATTCTTTAGATTTCTGTGAATTTCTGCATACATTTGATCTAAAACATGATCAGATCTTCGTTTTAGTGTTAAAGATAGAAAATAAGAGAACCAGTGAAACACTTAAGTATATACTTTTTCATTCATTTACTGGTCATAAGGATCCAGTAATAAATGCTTGTGTTGGAAAAAGTGTGTGAACCTCTAGGAATACATTATTATCTGTTCAGTACATGGGAAAATTAGAGTCAGAAGGTTCAACCAAATGGAACTTAGAAGTGTGAGTTTGGGTGGCCCTGTCCCATTTCAGAAACACCAACTTAAGTCTTCACTATCAGAGTCTGGTTTTTGCCACTGACATTTGTAAGCGTATGCCATGCCTTGGTTGAAGGAGATTTTTGAGAACGTCAGAAAAAGAGTTGTTGATGCTCACCAACCTTGAAGATGTTACAAAACAACTAGAGTTTGCGCCAATCCACTGTTAGGCAGATAGTCTACAGGTGGAGAAATTTTACCATTATTGTAATCCTTCAAGTGAATGACAAGTGGAAGAATGAGTCCAAAACAGAACTTTTTGGCTGAAATGATAAACATGTTTGGCAATAGCTGAACACTGCATTCTAGCATAAGAGCTTGATAGCAACTGTGAAACATGGTGGTGGCAGTATCATTGGGACTGTTTTACTGCTATTTGCTGCCTAGATAATAGTACAAATTCTAGATTGTATCAACAAACTCTGCAGGAGAAAACAGTAGAAGCAGTTTTTTTGGGAGGAAAATCCCACCAAGACGGTATGCAGGACTGTTCTGAAGAGTTACTTGATTAATTTGGTTGAAGTCAGTGCTGCCTAAGGGGTCATACCAGTTACTGAAAGCAGAGGTTTACATACTTTTTTCTAACAAAGACATTTATTGTTGGATCACTTTGTTCAAAATGTGTAAAAAAAAAAAGGTGTAGAATTGTATGAGTTTTGTTTTATTGAGTTCTCTTTACTTATTATTTTGACTTGAAGATTTGATTACATTCTAGATGGTTCATAGGTTTTTGAAAGAGTTCTTAGCCCCCCCCCCCAGTTAAACATTTTGTAAGACCCTGCATGGATGGTTATTGTTCAGTTATTGAGAAATTCCACCAATTTTCCAAACTTTCTACCTAATTAGATGAAAAGACCTAAACAAAGTCATTCAGGGTGGTTTGATATGAAATGCTTTGTTCTAAAGAAAGAAGAGTTGTTCACAGTGGTGGTGATAGGAACCAGGCGCCTAAAAGGTTTATTACCTCCAAAAGCTCAAAGCTCCCTTACAGAAAGTTATTACACATGTGCTGTCTGATGCTTGAGACATTGTTTTATGTTATTATTGAGACAAAATTTCGTTCTATTTTTATTATTTTTTTTAAACTATTCATTGTAGAGAGGTGCATGCAGGGTGTTACGGGCAGAATGGTCTCCAAAGAAAACATATTTTTTCAGATTTACCACGGGTTTTTTCATCAACATTACATATAAAAACTCAGACACGTTTAGGTTCGCTGGTGGTTTGGATGGTAAATAATGGCTTTATTTGTACTGTATTATGACTGCTGGTTCTTATCGCCACCACTGTAGAGGAAATCTGAGTTTCTGCAAAAGTCTACAATTTTACCATTTCACATAAAAACACGCTGAATAACTGTTTACATTCCAACAAGTGAATTATGCATAAAATTTAAAAAATCATTGTCCTTCAAAGTGTTTTTTTACTGTCTGGCCTTGTATTAAATATAGGATTACTCAGTCAACATTAATTTATAGATTACCGATATAATAAGCGTCCCAGTGTAAATGTAACACTCTCCTTTTCCTCTTTTTTTTCAGGAGCTTTGGGACCAGACTCACTTTCTGCCACATGAGTAAAGATTACAGTCCCTCTTCCTCATTCAGCACTAGTGGATTTACATGCACTAATTAGCCACCGGGCCTTTTGAATCCTTACTGGCTTAACTTTGCCCCGCCCCCTTGTTGCGAGCAGTTAACTCTCTGTTGCCGGGCAGATCAGCGCAGTGGGGAGACATGGAGCCCATTTACGCTACAGGGATGGCAGCCAAGCTGCGCAGTCAGTGGGACCGGGACGATGGCTTGGGGCAGAACCACAAAGCAGTCAAGTTTCTGGGGCAGGACTACGAGATGCTGAAGGCGCAGTGTCTGCAGAGCAGGACGCTGTTTGAGGACAGTTACTTCCCAGCCTCTGCCTCCTCCCTGGGTTATAATGAGCTGGGACCACGCTCCTCCAAGACGCATGGTGTGCGCTGGATGAGGCCGCCGGTGAGAAAGTGGGAAATGTCACACACATCACTTTTTCACACTTGCCTTTTAAAGGTTCACAAGTAATGGAAGCTCATTTAAGTCTCACACACTTAAATTATGTCAAATAGACTTGCTGATGTGGTTTCTGACAGCATACAGCATACTGTGTCTACAAACTGGTATGATATTTAGCTGAAATCAGTTGTAGTAATCATCTGAAGTCAGAATGCCATTTTTACTTTTGTGTCTCGTAGCTCCAGTGCAAAAGTTAAAGAAGCAAACTTGGGACACCAAACGTGTCTTGGCTGACCGATTACATTTGGGCTAAGAGGGAAAATTGTGTAACTTTGATATTTTGCCATCTTACTCCTTTGGGGCTACTCAGGCTTGAGTTTCCAATCAGAGTTTGCTGAGAGAAGCCATATTTGTCTTATAAATAGAGACGACATGCCTGTGTCGGTGGGTATAGGTATCTTGCTGATAGAAGAAAAAATTTGATCCAATTTAGCACTTTAGAACAACAATAGCACTGTTGGCTGTGTATTTCTTCATGTAGGATAGTCTCACAGGGACAGACATGTTCTCGTAATGAGAAGACATGTCTGGGGTGACGTTTTAAACTTTTTATACAGAGGGGATTGTAGTGCCCTCTAAACCCAGCCTCAAATTCATTTAGTCCATGCTTTGAACTTGGATTGGTTTGGCAATTTCCCTCTCAGTTTGTTCCCACCCTGAGAAGTCTATGTTCCCACCCACGTTCAGCTCAAAATTTCTCAAGGTTGTCCCCAGACATACTGGTTAAGAGATCATCTGGCCCCGATTATCTTGGATAGTAGGGTCTTTTGACTAGTTTGAGCGTGATGGTCTACATATAGATTCTCATTTTACATTAAGTGCTTCAACCAAAAAAAGCGAAACATTGTATCAGTATCGATATCAGCTGATACTCAAGCTTTTGATATCAGTATTGAGGAAAAATGAGTGCTATTGTTACATCCTAGATAGCACCATCTACTGAGGGCACATTTTTCCCTGGTAGGCCATCATCATCATCATCATCATCATCAAGCTTCGTTATACTGTTTTTTTGTCGCATTAAGAATTTGCTGCACTTATTTTCTTGTGTGGTGCTTTGCTGTTTCATGACCTGTCCAAAATTCCAGGTTTATCTCATCCTGCTTGAGCTAAACAGTGTGTTTCCTTAGATATTTTCCTTTGTTCATCACTCTTTATCTCCCTTGCTGTCATGTTTCTGTTGCTCCTTTTTCCGTTATCGTCTTCCATTTTTTACACACCATTAAACCCTGTGAGTTAGAGCAGTCTCCATGTTTGTTCCGTTCTCTCCTGCTCTCTAACCCAAAGTTCTGCCCTGCTTCTCCAGGACCATGCAGTTTTCCAGTCCCCAAACTGTGCTCTGGCCAGTGTCCACTCTGCTCTTTCTCCCTCTTTTCTTTCTCATTTCTTTCCCTCCTCTCTCCTGCACTCCCTGGCCTATGGTTTCTGCTGTAAAACAAGCTTGCTTTAGCCTAGCTTGTGCTGTTATGTTATGTTCAGTGATAAACAGCACACAGTAGATTATTGCCATGCAAAGATATAGGTCTTCTTTGATATTGATGTATTAAATGAATGCTGATTGTGTGCTGGTTTCCTAACACTTCTGCCAGTGGTGTAACATGGATGGGTGTAACAATACATTGTGTCTGATATTGCTATATTGTAGCTTGCATGTCAGTTTGAGACTAAAATATTATCTTGTGGCTAATGCTGATAAGAATGTCTGTATGGATCAGGTATAAGCTGAACAATTTAATTATTTTTATTTTAAGGTCGAAATTTAAAATGATGCCATTTTCATGAAACAGAAAACACAAACGATTGTTGTGCCAAACCTGAGTTTAATTTGGTGAACAACTCTAGATTGTTCTCTCCTGTTCACTCCCCCTTATTTAGCATGTCAGTTCTTCGTCTAGAAATTCTAAGGGCAACGTCACACATCAGAATGTCTGGTCTTGTTCGTCTGGTCAGTGTGCTTTGGCCTAAATGGAGAATTCCACTGATTTTTGAAAGTGTCTGCATTATTGAACGGTTAACATGTAAATAAAGTCTTTTGGAGGGCTTTTATATGAAATACTCCGTTGTAGAGAAACTTGCTTAGTCAGAATTTTTTCATAGTGGTGGTGATAGGAACCAGATGCCTGAAGCATTTAATGTCGTTCCTCTGTGAAATGTTTACGAATACACTGCCAGATGCTGAAGACATTGTTTTACGATAGTTTTGAGAAGTTTTTAGCCTTTTTTTTAAAAATCCGTTGGTGGCAGAGAGGTGTATGCAGGGTGTTTGTAAGGCAAAATAGTAATACCTAAATAAAACATTTTTCAGATTTGTCACTATTTTACTATTTTCGACATGGCATACAAATCAGAAGACGTGTAAGTTGACTGATTGTTTTGAACAGTAAGTAAAATGCCTACACTCACATTATAACGTTGTGGCTCCTGGTTCCTATCACCACGACTGTAAAAAATTCAATATTTCTCTACAATTAACCATTTCATATCAGACCACTCTGAATGTCTTGAATGTTCTCCATGACCAAATTATGGAGAAACTGAAAAATTTGTGCATTTCGCCTTTAATAACGTAGAGCTCGTGAACAGACATTCTGACACACAATATAAGTAATGGTTGCTTATTGCTATTAAATTTGCTATTTTCACCAAATCATTCAGCCCTAATCTGGTAAAACACCATGGTTCCTTTTTGCAGTATTAAGTATTGTACTTCTGTTCACTGCATTCAGTAATGATGAATTCAGGCTGAGGTGAAAAGTAATTAGCATTAATTTTTTTTTTTTAAACCCCAACCACCCCCTCCAACCCCACACACGGTCTGCTTATATGCACTTTAGCTTTAACTGAATTACTGAAATTCTTTTAATGGAAATCATGTATTTATATTATGTTGTATTGAGTAACTTAACAACTTTTACTAATAAACTGTTTCACCAATAGTGAGAGTTCAAGGCTTTTTCTTCTACATAAAAGCAGCTTGTGTGTTAATAGCTTTTTCTGCTGGAGAAACCTCACACCGCTGCACATCTGTGAATGAGAGAGACTGTTCCAAAGCCATGTTCTTGTGCTTTGCATTTAAATGATAATGCTAAGTCGCTCTGCAGTTCAGCTACAGTTGTCTGTGAAAAGCCGTAAACCTTTCTGAACCATTGCCCTATTGCCCAAGCAGCTTTATTTTGGCTGTATGAAAAAAAATGTACTTAATCTCGATTATACTGAACTTAATTATGAATTTTTTGAATTGTTACAACTTTAATAGCCCGCTGATAAGGCTCCCAAACATCACTTCCTGAACATTTTCTTGGACCATTATGATTTTTTCAAAAAAGTAGGTAACCAAGACCTGTGACATTGTTTATTTACTGTTTACTTGAAGTTCATACTTTGTTTGAGGGCTAAAAAAAATGCCCTGAAATAAAACACTGGTGCTTTGCACATGCAAGGACATGCACACATAGCATTCATGTACTTGGCTGGCTCACATTATTTATGTCAAGGTCGCTACAGATACAAATCATTCACAATTAGAATAAGTTGGCCAGTTGTGGTCTTGTGTTAGGAGTGACTGCTGATTTTGATCGTGCACCCTCTGCGCTTCACCCACCAAAATGATGCTTTTAATAGCTCGTCGCTGCCACAGTGCCTGATGGCTCCACTCTTGGAGGATTTCCTATCATCCGTCTTCTGTGTATGAGCGAGCAGTTTGGGCTTGTTGCTATGGGCGAGTGTGGGAAAAGAGAAGGCAGAGTGGGGGGGGCATGTTTGGGCTGGGGCTATCCCTGAAGTGATTTGTGTGGAATAAAAGGCAGAGGGATGGGCCTCATAACTAATTTAGCAGGTTTACTCCCTGCCCGCAGGCTGAGAGTAGAGATGCTGCAGCAGCACAAAGAGCAATAGCGTAATAAGTGGGCCACGTGCCAGTGAGAAAGCCATGAGCCCGCATTGTGGGTTTGATACTGTAGCACTTTTGAAGAGGAATGCAGAGCTAATGAAGTGTTCCTTTTGTGTGTGTGTGTGTGTGTGTAAATATACATGACGTTACTAGCGAAAGTGAGTACACACCATCTACAGGCAATACATTTCTGCACATTTGAATGCATAATTGCTGTTTATTTGTTAATTTAAAAGGCTCATATCATGGAAAACCAAATTTCCCTCAGCTGTTAACGCAGAAAGAGTTTGATGCATTATGAACATGCTGTTAACGTTTAAACTGTACCATTCACTCTCCATATGTAACCCCTCTTTATTGGTCTGTGACTTCTTATTGTGAGTAATGATCCTTCACAAGAGTTTTGGGTTCAGGCGTAGTGCTGAGTATATCAGCTAGATAGCTGACAAACACATTGGGGTCGTAAGAAGGTACAGGCTCCAGCTCTCAGCTCCTGTTCAACAAAGCGTAAACCACAGTCAAACAGTTTGTTTACCGCTAAGAGGCATACCACTCAATATCCAGCGGCAGTCTAATCACTGACTGATATTAACCCACTGAACAAATTATAAATGCTGTTGTTTACAAAATGTAATTCACATGTATTCACAAACCTTTTAACCTTTAACCTTTAACTCTTTAATATAGGAAGGAGGAACAGAGGAAAAACGTTCAAGTTCAAACATTTGCATACAACTGTATATTATTTAAAATGAATAATATATAAATAATATAATGATTGTTTGCCTGTGTGACTTCATTTCATAATGAATACAGTGTGTATGTGTTTACAGGAGATCTGCTCGCGTCCTCAGTTCATTGTGGATGGAGCCACACGCACAGACATCTGTCAAGGGGCTCTTGGTGAGTTTGTCCTACCACCTTTTAGGGGTTTCTTCCCTGTTACCATGGCGATAGCTCCGCCTGAAGGAAGTGTGTAGACTCACATGCACAGGCTTGCCTTAGAGAACAGTGCATGTGTTACAGAAAGACAAAATAGTTTTGACAGGAAGAGAAGTTAAAAGACATTAGCGGCTGACTTGAGGCCTGAATTTTACTGCATTAAGCTACATTGGCCTCAAAGCTCTGTTGCAAAATTAAGGAAACTTTTTGGAAACTAAACATGTCTTAGCTTTAAAGGGAAAACTGTAAATTTGATGTTTTGACCAATCTATCGCTTTAAATAGGGCTTTTTCTTGCCATAAGTCTCACATTTTTAATTTTATTTATTATTTCAATATATGTTTTATTTCCATATTCAGTTTAATATATTGGATTTCTCCATCAGTGGTGGTTCCTATAAGACTACAGCTTCCCCCCCTAAATTACATCAGAATATGGCACTGAAATGTTTACTAACGTGTCTGTGTTGCTCATAACTCATCCTGCAATTCATTAATTTTAGCGATTAGAAAGTGTAAAATATCGATGCTGTATCACTGCAGTGAATGTGTTTGTGGAAGTCAGTGGAAGCTCAGCCTGCAGAGCCCTATTAAAGCCAGGCTTCAAGTTGAGTTAGTTGCATATTTAAATACACCTTGTTTTAGTGAAACAAAGATCAACGTTCACCAGACAACATGCTTTTACAATGCCATTTTGGGCCCCACCCAGACTCTGGGCTGGGAAGTCTGTGCGAGTCTCAGGAGTACTGTTTTTCCTGTAGGCTTTTACAAAATACCTTTTCTCCTGCCTGGAACTTCAGCTTCTGTATGTGGTGATTGGTTGTGTTCTCAAAGGAGTGGGATCTCATAACAGACCACCAGTACAGACTCTGTGCCTGACTGACATCATCTCAAATTAAAAATAGTCACTGTTTGGAAAATATTGTGAATAAATTGTAAATACAGAATTCTGAGTTATTTATTTTCTTTTATTGGGTAAACCTGTAAGTAACAGTAAGTAAGCTGTTAACAATAAGGGTTTTATTAGCTTTTGTTAGTATGTAATTTAGTGCTGTTTAGAGCTGTTTTTGAGACAGCAGGGCATACACTGGTGCCACAAAGCACCAGCCACTACTGTCCTGCCCTGTCCTGCACCTAAATGTTAAGAAACAACTCTAGCTTGAAGACCCATGGGTTCTCCAGACCAGAGGAGAAATGCACACACATGGCTCCTTGACCTTTGTAAAACTGTGCTGTGATTTACCCTGAACACGCTGTTTCATTTATAATGAATGCTTTGCTCCTGTGGAGCTGCTGTGTCTGTCTGTGTCTGTCTGTGTCTGTCTGTGTCTGTCTGTGTGTGTCTGTGTGTGTGTTGATCCACACACAATCCACAGCAGCTTTATTTCCCCAGCGGCCAGACTTGCATAATGCTTCTGCACCTGAAAACCTGTTTTAACCCATGCAGCGTTTAGAACTGTGACAATGGTCCTTGTGGTAAACTAATTACTGCTTGAGTTACCTGTGGGTTGTTCCAGATTTTTGCTTCCTAAGAGCTTTGAGAAATATGGATATAATTACAGTCTCATTAAAGTGTTGAATATTGTTTCAGTCTGACAGCTTCAGCTAACATTACTCACACTGGACATCCTTATTTGGGAGAGTTTTGGCCCAAAATGATTCTTCTTTTTATGGTAGTGAGCTTTCATTTTAGCTGTAGATCATCCTGTTTAAAGGAGTTTAGACACTGTGGTATGTAAACTCCTAAGTAGTGAGGGTGAATGCTAGGAAAGCAGAGATGGATCTAAGATGAATCAGTCAACAGGAGAATCATGCACTTTCATTCTGTCTTTATGAACAGGGCTGTCATGTCATGACAGTTTAGCTGATGAATATTGGTCAGATAAATAATATAAATATGCAACTATTAGAGGACAAGCCTTTAGTGTCCAAATTAAAATGAGCCATTTTCATTCCTAGATATATTTACTTAAATGTCTATAGTGACACATAACCATGTGTACTCAAGCAATGCTAGATTTGTTCTTAAGAGTGAAAATGTAAACAAAAAACATTAATTCTGCTAGCATGCATGCTAAAAACAGGATAAGCTACATAGCTAAGAAATATGCTAACATTACTCGTGCTGCCTTCGGGAACCTGTTATAGCACCATGTTAGATTACAGACTGCTGTCAAAGGTTTGGGTGCCCCTGGTTAAACAACATTAAATGTGGTTTGAGCAAACGTTATGTTTTATTTTTTCAGTATATTAAACTTGGCGAAAATAGAAATTGTACCCTAAAATATGTATACAAACATAACATCGCACACTGATTACCTACAGACAATTATACTTTGATCCACAAGCAGATTTTCAGTCTAGCAAAGAATCCTGGGTTACCTGCATATTTAGTGTCCAAATGAACGCGGAGAACCACTGGATGTTAAGAGTGTCATATGCTGTCTGTGTAGAATATAGTTATCGTTATAGATTGTTACGGAATATTAGAAGCTAGCCCAGTTGGTTATACATGTGTAACTGAATTTGGTTCACAATGATAACTTTAATTGTGATAATTCTGCAGACGATAATTGTTTGTCTAAATTGTTGCTACCATCCAAGCTTAATAACAAGATTTCATTCCAGGTCATTTTAGACCATTTAAATGCTTCCGTTTATCTTCAATCACCAGTTTAAGGGCAACTTTCCACATTCTCAAATGTTGTCAAATAATTTTTAAAATGGCATTATGAGGTTTCGAGATGACGACAATACATATAACATATACTATATTATGTACTAACTTGAGTCACTGCTTGTCATTGCCGTTGTCTAAGTGATCTTGATTTGGCATGTGTGTTTGACCCAAACAGCATGATCATATGAGGTAATATGGAGGAGAGAAGGGAAAGGGTGGATCATTTTGGAAGGATTGCTCCTGGCCAGAATGAATTTTTCTAAAGAAATGGTTCCTGGTCCAGCCCTTCCCAGCCCTGAATAAATAAGGAAATCAAATGTTTGCATATTCAAACTATAAATCGAAATAAATAAAACATGACATGTTGGCATGTATCACATGTGTTGGAGACGAAACACTGAACAGATCAGGGGTTCTACCTTTATCTAGCATATGAATCTGGGACTGAATGGAAATTAAAGTTTATGTCTGTTTTTTAATATTTGCAGGTGACTGTTGGCTCTTGGCTGCTATTGCATCTCTCACTCTTAACGATAACTTGCTGCACCGTGTGGTTCCACATGGACAGAGCTTTAGCAGTGGCTACACCGGCATCTTCCACTTCCAGGTACACATACACCTACGCCAGAGCTTGCAGAAGCCAAGATTTTTAAAAGTACAAGAAAAATAGAATATATTATAGTTTAATACAATTAAATGGAACCAAACTGTTTATTAAAGGGACACTCTGGCCTAAAAAATTAACCATTGCTTCATTTGTTGTGTACTTGCCTACTCACTTCCTTTTTGCATGTCTAACCCAGCTACAGTTGCAGTAAAATGACACATTTGTGGGTGCAGCATGAATAGATTAGTTGACACTGTTCGTTGCAAACTAATTTGAGGGTGGAGAAGCACAGTTATGGTTTAATTTTAATAACCAGCAATGTTAGTAGACTTCCAAACATGTTGTTGTCACATATACAGCAGATTTCACCTGTACATGTCTCTCTAAACCTATTCGGTACTGTTGCCATGTGTGAGTGCTGGTAGGAAAGCTGGAATATGTATAGACCTGTCACCAGCCCCTCCTCTCTCCACTGTTCTATTGTCACTTTGTTTGTACCTGTGGCTTTACTTTGTACAAATGCAAATAAAAGCCACAGAGAGCTGCACAGTAATACACATCTTAGTAATACAGTCGTAGCCTGCATTACAAAATATGACAACATGATAATCTCACTATACCACAATATGACAGCATGATGGTGATCTCACTGTGTGTATTGTTGGCTAAAACTACAGCTTTAAACACCTGTGTTGAAATGATGAACAGTTAGCAAGGATTCTCCATGTGGCCAGAACACCATATGTTTATTATATTGCCCGTATTGTGATTGTGATATTCCTTATCATATATTGTATAACCCTAATGGTTAAATGGTTTTGATTACTCTTAATTCATGCCCATAAAATGATGAAAAATCAGAAAGAGGAGATAAAAAAGGAGATACACATGTAGCAGGATGATAAAGCACACATCTAGTACAGCAGGGTTTTATGTACTTAAGAGGACGACCTGGACACAGCCTTTAACAGTGTGTGTAGCATGCTCTTGTTCTTCTGGATCATTCATCTGGTGCATGTGCAAACACATATAAAAAAAAAGTATGTTTTCTATTTATTAGTTCTCATGCATGCACATACCAACATACTGCAGCATTAGTATCCAAGTATAGCCACACATTTATTTTATATTCACGCTAATTTTGGATGATAATATAAAAGTAAATAAAAGACTGTCGTCTGTAGAATTAAGCCATAAGAAAAACCATAGAAATCAGAGTTCAGTAGTAAAATGCTACGTGTGAGCATTACAGAACCTTACCCTATAGCTTGCATTTTTTCCTGATGGTAACCCCCCGATCAACATGTTTTGATGATTTTCAAAGTGAAAATAAGTTAACACATCCTCTACAGAGAACAAACTTAAATATGTTATAATAAAACAAATCATATGTGCACAGGCCACATTTTATATTGTATTTATGTTAAACTTAGCAAATAAACAGTAATTGTGCATTAAAATGTGTAGACGTGTTCTCGATAGAGGACATGTCAACTTATTTTGGTTTAATTATTTTTTATTGAGACGCATTGTATTGAAATTTAGATTGTAAGGATTTCAGTACTTCCATTTTCAAAACTTCCATTTTTAGCAAATGCAAAAATATCAGCATATTACAATGTATGCTTGAAAACAATACAAGTATGTAAAACACAGGAGAGACAGACATACTAAAAATAAAAAGCAAACACCTTTTCTACCTAAAACTCTCCGCATAAATGCTGCGTTATCCGTGACGAAGCATCTAAATGCACCATTAAACGTAACCACAGTTCATTGAAGGTAAGAAACCAAGCAGTTCCAGATCTTTTCAAATTGACTGTTAACTTGTTTTTTCTTAGAAAATCAACAAAATGTAATATGATCAGGGGTAACCAGACTTTTTCATGTGACTGTAATTACCTATAATTACTATCTATCTTTAGGTAACTTTTGTAATAACAGTTACAATAACTTTATTCTGCACAGACAGCATGTAACCCTGTTCCAGTTATTCAAGCTCGACAAACTTCTTTTCCGTTTTGCTCATCCATTTTTAAACAGATCTTATGTACTGAATTTTCTTTGTTTCCTTTGCGTAGACCCCAGAACTCATCGCTGGGCTGAAAATCTAGGTTAAAGTCAAGTGTTATTCAAAGTGATCTATGTGTATAGTTAATTATAGCTTATACAAAGAGGGAACATCCACAAGTAAATAAGCGTAGTCTGTTGTATTCATTTTTAACTAAACATAGATTTGAATGAATGTGCAGTAGTAACAACTAAATAAAAAGTGAAGCAATAAAAAAAATAATATGGCACATGAAAAAGTATCTGCGTATATTTAAGCCCTTAACAAGCCATTTTATTACACACTTCTGTAAGAAAAAGAAAGAAAACCTCCATTAGTTTGTATTTAAGTACCTGTAGCAACTGAATAATAAGCCTTTGTATGAAATAAACCTGGAATGTTAAGGGGTTAAATTATCACAATATTCAATAATATCAAAGCTACTACACACAGAGAGACTAATGTATGTAGATGAGCCAAAAGGATCTTACTGAAGGGAATCCTTTGAGACGTTCTGATTGAAAGGGTTCAGAAATGCACTTAGTCAACTGTGAAGCTCTAATGGAGCTTTTTCCTCAGGATGTGTTTACAGTAGAAACATGAGCTAACATTAACACTGGCATGAATGAAGCTGGTCTATGTTTGCTTTATTCAGCATTATAAATGCAAAGCTCTTTCTTTCAGAGGCTCTTTCCTTGTTGTATTATGCCTTGGCTCTGTGTGTGTGTTCTTGTGTTTCAGAGTGCATCTTTACTTGTGACTTATTTAGATGTAATTAAAAGCAGACATGTATGGTTGTTTGTGTATGCATTAATGTGTCCTTGTAGTTCAGAGCAGTTCTTAACTATGACTCATCCAGACGTAATTGAAAGCAGGGATATATGTGTGTACCAGCGAGAGAAGCTTCAGTCTGTTTTAATCTGTTTACTTCTTTCTTGGTGCATCTAATGGCCTGAGTAGACGACAGCACAGTTCTCCTAATCCAATCTGCCTCCCACAAACCTTACAATATAATCAACTTCTCAAACCAGCCTGAGCTCAACTAACCAGGCCTTAGCTCAGTAAGAGAGAATGCACCCTCACAAAGCTGACACTGTTAGCCTGTTGCTGCATTAGGCTGGAAAGCTGAAGCAAGAGTTTACACTTAAAACTGTCACAGGATCTTATAGAATGTAGATGAAGCAACATAAGACCAGCAGCTAAAAGAGTTAGAACTTTTTATAGAAGATCATATCAGTCAGTAGAATTTTAAATGGTCAAAATATGGTTTAATTAAACAGTGATTTCCTAACGGGTAACATTTAAGCATTTGGCAGATGCTCTGATCTAGAGTGACTTACAATGTTAGTCATGTTACAGAGGTAGGTGTTCAGTTAGGAGTCTGACCTGTTGACTCTTATTGGTATAGAACAAACAGAAGGAACATGAGGCCTTGTTCAGACAGGCAGATTAAATCCAATTGTTCTGCAGACAGGACAGATTTTCTGCAGTCTGAATGGCAGAACGCCACATGAAATCTGACTTTAAATCAGATTTAAGCCACATTTTGTGGTTTTGGAGTTCTGGGTATGTGACTCACTTTGACCCGTCAGTTTGAATTTCATGTGTTGTTTAAATCGCCTTTTGGGGTCTGGTGGTTCATGACATCAAAATGTGTGACAAGAAAGTCAGTGGTGCAAATTATTAACTTAAACACAGTGAGTAGAAGCTTTTGACAGATGTTTAGGTAACTTTTTTTTTACTTTGTATGTTGTTTACAGGGGTTTGTGAACTTTTTATATCCACTGTATGTAAAATTTTAATATCAGTTAACTGTATTGGTTAACCAGTTTTTCAGACAGAAAGCAAGCATAGAAGACAGCAGAGAGGATTGTATGGCATGAGTATTTTCAATAAAGCAGCAGACAGTGAGGGCAGAGACAGAGAGAGAATGATGTGGCTGATGGGTTCAAGAGAGGCATTTTACTGAGACAGATCTAAGCAGTTGGACACGATTGTGTGTTCCTGTTAGCAGCCCAGAGATCAGTGTGAGAGCACCACAGCCTCTCTATCTCTGTTTCTCCCCCTCCTCTTTCTAGCAGAGAGATGGCATCAGTGCCCCAGAGCATGCAAAATTAACTCCATGCCTTTTCACAGTCTGCTAGTGTCGCTGCACCTGAGTGCCTATCTCAGTTCCTCTGTCATTTCACTGCTGTTAGTGATTTACATCTCTGCAGTGAAACGTGTTTGTTAATTGGATGTCTTGAGTGTTCAGAATGCAGAGTTGTACAAGCCATTTTGTAGCAACCTTTGCTAGGTTGGACAAGCTTTACAGAACTCAAAAATCAAGCAAAATTCCCATTCAACCAAATTAATTTGGGTCAGAGTTGAGGTTCACTACACAACACTGAGTTTGCAGTTTAGAGTGCCACACTGCCGAGCTAGATTAAGTTAAAGCTAAGTAAAACTCAGACGTTTAGGAACCACAGTTATTTTGCCACCTTGCTTCATAAAAAACAAACAAAAACAACAAACAGAAAATACTCTGTTCTTTTCCAGTGGTGTGACATCTCACTCACATGCAAAACAAACATAATTTGAATTGATCTACACTCTACATTTCTGTATTTGGTTAAAAAGTGGGTTGAGTGCTATAGTTTCTCATTAGGTTAAATAGGATTTTGGTAGTGTTGTCCAAACTGCACCATTTGCTATAAAACAACACCTTTGTGGGTGGACAGACAGTTGTATTTTGATGTGATGTAACAGTCTGTGATATTCATGTTAAGGGACATGTCCAGTCCTGGGTCCTTCTGGCAGACAGCATAGCAGACATCGGCGTTCTGCATAATTACGCACACCTGATTCAGCTCATCAGCTTGGCAAGACTTTTGTGTTAAACATAGTGTTGGGGGCATGTTCACAACATGCTCATTTGTAATTGTTTTTTTTAATGGGGGAGACTTGTTTTATGTGCACTGCCTGTTTTTTTATTGTGTGGCACACTCAAGTTCCTTGTCGAAAAAAGTTAAAGTAGCTTAAATCATCATACTTTTTTCTGTGCCATAATATGACCAGTCATATCAAAGATAAGGTGGACCTTTAGAGATGGTTGTAGTCCAAAATCACGATATAAATAAAATGCATCTTTTTGTTTTTGCTAGCAGTTTGGTTTGCCAGCAGCACTGTATTTGCTAGCTGTAAAAGTAGTTAAACTCCTTGCCTGTACATATCAAATTGATAGCTTGCAAGCACAGTTGACTGACAGTTGCAGTGCTGTTGTTGCTTAGCAAAAGAGAGACACGTAGCATAAAGGAAGCATAACACACGTTGACCTACTCCCTTCCTGTCTTAGGGTATTAAAATGAATGTTAAAATGTGGCTTTTATAGCCGACACACCAAACTGCTAATGTTGAAATGTTCTGAATGATGAATACTGTTGCAGCCTCAGTCAGCTGCTTACTCACCCAGCGCTAATGTAAACTAGTCTGCTCTCGCTCACCCGGTGCAAATGTAAGCTAGTCTGCTAATGTGATCATTGTTAGCTGCTTAGGGGGAGGGCGAGAACAGTTATGGGATTCCCTCTCTGTACACAGCCTGTTCTGTCACTGTACGGTGGTCATTCTGCCACCTGCTGGTTGCTTTCTATTTATCTTGGTTATTTTTCTCTCTCTTTTTTCTGTCTCTCTCTCTGTTTCTGTAGTTTTGGCAGTTTGGCGAGTGGGTGGAAGTGGTTATTGATGACAGACTGCCGGTGAAGGATGGGAAGCTGCTGTTTGTTCACTCAGCGGAGGGTGGGGAGTTTTGGAGCGCTCTGGTGGAGAAGGCCTATGCCAAGTAAGACCAGGGCCTGACTTCTTAATAAGATTTTACTGCAAAGTAAATCACTGTTTTAAGACCTTTTAGAAAAAGTGCAGTACAGTGTCTGATTCAAACAGTAACATTCATAATAGACCTGTTGTAGAAATATGCCAATGAATTGATGCCCCAAAAGGTATGAACAGTTATAGCTGAACAAGTTCTTCTTCAACTAAAAAGAGAGATAATGGCTAGTAATTTGTTGGTAAATTATGTTCTTTCCCCCAGGCTGAATGGCTGTTATGAGGCTCTCTCAGGTGGCAGTACATCAGAGGGCTTTGAGGACTTCACTGGTGGAGTGACAGAGATGTATGAGCTGAGGAAAGCTCCATCTGATCTCTACAGCATCATTCAGAGGGCTGTGGAGAGAGGATCTCTGCTCGGCTGTTCTATAGACGTCAGTATCACACATCTGCTCCATTCGTAGAATATTTCAGAACAAGGGTGACCAGCATGGATTCTGGAGGACCACTGTAGGGCTGCAGCCGTTACTAGACAAACTTAATTGTTGTTGGTGATTATGGAAAAAAGTCAGTGTGTTATTTACTTAAAAACAGCTGTAAAACTCTATAACAGAGCTTCCCGACCTGTTTTCTAGTCATGGCCCGCACAACTGACCACAAAATCTTTTGCAGTCCACAGGAAGATTTAACTGGCCCAATCATTTATAATTTCAAAGTTTACTTAACTGTATTATGTAATCACACAATAGTAACACAATTATGGAGAAAAAATTGTTTGTAGCAATTTGAATTACATACAAAACAAACGTTTTACTTCAAATGTAGACATAACTAGCTACCTATATCAGTTACATCTATTATGGGTTTTGCTAGACCAATCACTGAGCTGGACTTCAGTATTTTTTATGTTTTATCTTTACAAATGATAACACAATAATGTTTGCCATATAAAAAATGCTTTTAAAAATAAATAAATAAAAATGACTGACAGCAGCCCCCTAGCAGTATACCAACCCACCTGTTGAAAACCACTGTTCTATAATGTTGTTATTTTGTGCAGTATAAAAGAGTAACTTGTTTGCCGCACAGACAGAATGTTGCATGTTTGTGGTGCTTTAAAAGGAGCAAAATGAGGAAACTGCAGAGAGCATAACGGTTCAATGACTTATTTCAATTAATAGTTAAATAATTGAATGATACCCTGTAGATTAGTGGATGTAGTGAATGAATACAGCATACAGCAGAATTTACCGTTTACTCTTCTTAATTTACCATCTCGAAATCAGCTCAGGACAGGATTGCAATTGCCTTATAACGCATGTTGAATAAGAGTGATTGCTAAACTGCAGAACTGTCTAACATCACAGGACTAGTGTTTTAGGTCCTGTTCATGCCTAATCATAAATAAGCCTTCAAGTGTGACATCTCCACTCAGTAAATTTAGTCTTGTAGAGCTGTGATCACAATTTACTGTTACACGCTACAGTACATGCACACTGATATGTACACTGACCACATGTAGTTTAAAAAAAGTTATCATCATTATTATTTTGAGAGAGCCTTGAACAAAATAACTGGAAAGCTTGCAAATCATGATCTTTGTTGTAGTGAAAAGTTTTTTCTTTGTGTTCCATAGATCACCAGCAAATTTGACATGGAAGCAGTCACCTTCAAGAAACTGGTTAAAGGCCATGCCTACTCAGTGACTGCGGTAGATGAGGTGAGCTGGTGGGCTTTTAGTGAATGAAGGCTAACCATCAGCAGCCAATTGATAAATTATGAAAATAATTATTGATAAATATCCAGATTTGTATTATTTAATTCCACAGGACAGTCTGGGACAGTTTGCATTTTAAAAATCTGAAGTAAAAGCACCTGTCCATTTCACATCCGTCACTGATAATATGAATAATTCGATAAGTGTGTTTTTGTTCACATGCTAGGTGGTTTTCAGAGGAACCCCCACCAAGCTAGTACGTATCAGAAACCCTTGGGGAGAGGTGGAATGGACTGGAGGCTGGAGCGACAAGTAAGAGCAGATAACGTCTTCAGGCAGAAGCAGAGGCAGAGTGTTAGTGTGCACTGCTAATCGCTGCTGTTGTGTTCTCAGTTCTAGAGAGTGGGACAGTGTGGACCCGTCCACCAGAAGCAGGTTATACAACCGCAGTGAGGATGGAGAGTTCTGGTGAGTTTGCATGTGATTTCTGAAGGTGATTCTGAAGGTCCTCATTTTTTTAATTAGTAAACTGGCTAGTGACCCAAGGCTTTCTCTTTCTCTCTCTCCCTCTCTTTTTCTTTATTTTTCTCTCCTTCTCTTTTTTCCATATTTTGTTATCACATCCTTATTTATTTATTTATTTACTTACTTACATTGTTATTGAGAATGATGTATCTATATTTATTTTTCTTCCTTTCTCTTAGTCTCTGTTTATATATTTATTATTTATTTATGTTATACATTATTGGCTTTATCTGTATTTCTTTCTTTGTCTCCCTCTTCTTTCTCATTTTCATTCATAATTTTCCTTCTCTTCCTCTTATTTATTTTTCATAATAATATATATTTATTATATATTTTTCATAATAATATATATTTTTATTGTTCATAATATGATGTATCTGTATTTATTTTTCCTTCTTTCTCTTGCTCTCTCTGTATGTATTTATTATTTGTTATATTTTATATGTGACTGATTTTATAATTAACCAAATTCCTTTCTTTATTTGTTTATCTGTATTTCTGTCTCTCTCTATTCAGTTATTGCTGTTTTTCTTTTTCTTTTTTGTTTCTTTTAGGATGTCTTTCAGGGATTTCCTGCAGGAGTTCAGTAGGCTGGAGATCTGTAATCTGACGGCGGATGCTCTGGAGATGTGTCAGGTGAAGAAATGGAGCACATCTCTCTATCAGGGCGAGTGGAGAAGAGGCAGCACTGCTGGAGGCTGCAGGAACTATCCAGGTGTGTGTTTAGGTGTATATTAGTGTAGTATGAACGCATCAGGTGTTGGAGAGGCAGATCTATGAAAATGGATAAAAGTAAAGACAGAATTCAGCCTTCAGTAGTACAGCTCATTTGTCGTAAACAATGCACTACTGCATCACTTCACCAAGCAAACCAAAAAAAGAGAAATACATTTGTTTAAACATTTACTTTCATGTACGTGCCATCATGTACTTGGTATGTTGAAATGTAGATCATTATTAATTTCACCCAGTTATGTTTTTGGCTCTGAATGTCTTTTTAAATTGAGTAAGATTTTGACAGTGTACTCAGATTTGCACACTTTCTCTGTACTTTTTTCATACCTGTTTATGTGTTACACCCAGTGTGTATTAATGGTTGTCCAGACTAGTTAACTAATATTCCACTAGTTAAAGACAGTGTCTGAAAGTGATGGAAAAAATTGCAATAAATAGGCAGGAGAACAGAAAACAGAAAACAAAGTACTTTCTTATATAAAGTAAAAACTACATGAAATGAACGCAGTTCCACTACAAGCTTTGTAAGACTGTGCTGAAATACTGCCTCATAAATTAGACTGGTTAGATTTCAAGAACTGCTGGCTATGATAGGAAAGAACCATTTGACTGACATGCATATCGACCAATCACAGACTGTTTACAGCAACAGTCCTGTAAAAAATAAATAAATAAAATTAAAAAAAAAACAACAGACTGGAGGTAGCAGTTCAAACGAAATTCAGAAATAACTTTAAAATGAGATAGTATGAACGCTTTCTGGTTTAGTGACTATCTTGCTCTGAAAACTTGTTTAAAGAGACACAACTGCTTGCTACTAGCATTTAGCTTAATAAGCAGTCATTCCAGATACAGATCACGGAAGTACAGAAATCTAGAGCCAGTTTAAATTCTCTGTTGAGAGAGATAAGATCCTGAGAGCTGTGGTGATTTTAGCATGCAGTTTACTTCATGCAGTCTGTGTACCTCTGTGGGCAGAGTGCCACAGTATAATACAACAAAAACTCTTTTGCAAAACTCTTCCTAAAGTCTGAGTTCTGCTTCCTTTTTTGCTCTCCTTCTCTCACGATCCTCAGCTACGTTCTGGATCAACCCTCAGTTTAAAATCAATCTTACAAACCCTGACAAAGTGGGCAGCTCCGACTGCAGCTTCCTGGTGGCTCTGATGCAGAAGGACCGCAGGAAGAAACGGAAAGAAGGCAAAGACATGGAGACCATCGGCTTCGCCGTCTACGAGGTCAGAGCTGAAAGATTCGGATTAATGCAGCTCTAGAGATTAAATGAAGAGGTTTCATGTGATTTTCTGCTCTAATGTTATGTTTTGGTCTTTTCTTTCTCCTTTTGCAGGTTCCTAGAGAGGTATGGTGGCAGCTGCTCAAGGCTGGGTTAAAAGTTGGTTAGGGTATCTGTGTATAATGTACTCACATCACTATTAGTACACAATATAAATGACATACGTAAAGATATGGGGGGAGGGTGACTTAAAAATAATTATTTATTTACTCAGTTACTGTCAGTATTCCAAAATAATAACCATGTCTATTGAAGATATATTCTTAACTGGCTCTTGTTGCAAATTATTTGCAAATACAATTTGAAGAAAATATGTTAAAAAATTGAAAGATGTTTATGGAGTCAATGTTATTGTCAAGTCATAAGCACTGTTCTCTACTCTTGTCATCTGTCTGTGTCTGGCAGTACATGGGTCAGTCAGGAGTGCACCTAAAGCGAGATTTCTTCCTCACGCATGCGTCCAGTGCGCGATCTGAGCTGTTCATTAACCTGAGAGAGGTCAGCTCCCGTTTCAGCCTGCCAGCCGGAGAGTACATCGTCGTCCCCTCAACGTTTGAGCCACAGAAAGAGGCTGACTTTGTGCTCCGTGTCTTCTCGGAGAAACCTGCTGACTCACAGTGAGTAAAGGAGAGAGACAATCGGGGGAAAAGAGTCCTGGGTCGGAAATTTAGATGGTTTGAAAAATTTGTCCTTTTAAAGCGATGGCATGGCCTAACCCCGTGTGGAAAATAACTGTGGTCATTTATTCTTTTATTTTATTCATTTATTTTGCTTTAGCTTTAATTTTTTTAGTCCCAAAAATAATTTATACACTGTTTCTTCTGATAATTTTTCAACGGTTCCTAAACACCGAAACCAACACAGAACAAAGCACATCAAGTTGAAGCTTAATCTATGTGAAATAAAAGAACATAAGAGCACAGTTCCATAAAAGTTGTGGTAATTAATGTGTAAGTTAATTAACTGTAATTAATCTAAAAAAAATCTTAACTTGTCTGAGGCTGTTTTGTCTGTGTCCGCTTCACCTGATTCCTTTTGCCTGAGGCTGTTTTGCCTGATGTCCAGTTGTACGAGAGCTATGATATGAGGACAGTATTTTTCATTTATTTAGAACTGAAGCTATTTTTTTTGGATGTCTGAAACCTGACGCTGTGATATGAGGATGTGCTAAAATGTACACTGTACTCTTGGCAGCTTTTACAGGCGTAATATCTTCTTGCCAGGAAGGCACACAGTGTTCTGCCCTCTAAACCCTGTCTGAGAGCTTTCAACCAGTGCAGCTCCTAAATGTTCAGCTATGTTCTTGTGTGGGAATACTAGCATCACATTGTAGTTTGCATTCACACAGTTTTCCCCAAACATAGTATCACATCCAGTTACTCAACCAAGGCATGTTTGCTTTGTGTCCAATGTTTGCTATGTAAAAATGGACAACAGTACATCCCATAGCAACAATAACAGCAAACATCTTGAAGCCTGAATTTTGTCCGTAATTTTTTGTTAAAATTTTTCTAGATAACTGTGCGTCACACAATGTCGGCAAACACATAAGCAGTAAGTCTGTTACTTATTGCAACTTGACACAGTTTGAGGCAAGTGTGTTTAGACGTAGGGTTTGCACAATGCTACTGGATTGGGTAAAAGTGTCAGTAGCTAACCTCAGACATGACACATGTCTTGGCTGATTGGCTACATTTGGGGGAAAACTGTATAAATTAGATTTTTGGTTGAACCATCACTTTAAAGCATTCATGAATTACATTGTTGTTATTGTATTTAAAGTACAGTTGCTGTGGATGTATATAATGCTATATGTTTGAATGCTGACCCAAAGTCATTTCCTTCTTGCTCTAGAGAGCTGGATGATGAGGTCACAGCTGATCTCCCCCCAGAGGTGAGTTGGGGTAGTGCAGATACACAAATGTAAAACGTAAAAGCACCGTGAATTAACACATGCCTAAAGGAAAAAGTAAGAACCATGTACTCTCTCTCTTTCTCTCTCTTGTTGATTCTTCATTCTCTCAGAAAAATTTAGATGAGAGTCAGATTGATGCCGGATTTAAGAGTCTCTTTAGGCAGCTGGCTGGAGCGGTAAGAACAAACAGGATGTGTTCTGGCAGTACAGATGGCAAAATATAGCAGTGCTGTTATTTAATCACTGTGTTTGTGTTCAGGACATGGAAATCAGTGCTACTGAGCTCCAGACCATCCTGAACAGAATCATCAGCAAACGTGAGTATGATTGATAGAGAATTTGCCCTTCACAATTACAGCCACAGTGACAATCAAAATTCAGTTCATACAAGGTGCTTAAAAAGCATAAAGTAGATGTTGTGTGCTCTGTATAAGTGAATGTTCGCTGATTCAGAGATAAATCTCCCACTGTTCTCACAGACAAGGACCTGAAGACGGATGGCTTTGGTCCAGAGGCCTGCCGCAGTATGATTAACCTCATGGACGTATCCTTGTTTTAACATTTAGATAAGTGGGTTCGCAAATGTCTATAATTACACAGAATTATGTGCAAAATAAACAACGCTTATTAGAGATCATATCACTCCTGAACTGCACTGGCTACCTGTATCTTTCAGGATAGATTTTAAAGTTCTACTACTAGTTTTTAAGGCTCTAAATGACCTTAAAGCTCCCGCTTAGATCACAGAATGTCTGTCTGTTTATGTTCCAGCATGTGAACTTAGATCTGCAGATACCGGCCTTCTGCAAATCCCTTCTGTCAAACTCATTCAGTTATTATGCTTCGAAACTGTGGAACTCAATTCCATCTTTTATTAGACAGTGAAGCTCAGTGCTCAATTTTAAGAAACATTTAAAAACCTTTTACTTTAACTTAAAACTCTTTAACTTAGCATTTAATTAAAATTTTCATTCTTTTGATGTTTATCTTTTAATTTGAGCTGTCATTTTCTTATATAATTTAAAATTACTCAATTTTATTATTACTCTTAAGCTTTATTACCTGTTTGTAAAGCACTTAAAGCTGCCACTGGCATGAAAAGTGCTTTTTAAATAAAAAATTATTATTATTATTATTATTATTATTATTATTATTATACAAGCAAAAACACCAGTATAGGAGGCTACTATAAAGGCTAGTAACATTAGCTCCTACCTAGCTTCCTAGCTAATGTCACCTCAGCACACTCTTTACTAAGTAATAATTCAGAAAATACCGTTGTAGTTCACTTTCTGGTTTACTTGTTGGTCGTGTTATAGTGCTTGGAAACCTTTTCACCTGAAAGAGTTAAGAGTTTGCTAAATTATTGTTGGTTTCAGCTCAAGTGTTCCCAAAGACACAGGAGACCCCTTCAAGTACCAACACACTAGATGTTTCTAGTGCCAAAAACCTAAATAACCTAAAACCCTAATGCCCTAACCCGTCTTCCTTTGTTGGCTGTTCTGAAATGTGTCTGCTCTAGTCTTGTTGTCTGTAGGGATGTCTGTCTCTTGTCTATGGCTTATTTTCTTTGATAGCTGTGTTCAGACTGATGGCAGTGGTAAACTGGGTCTCACTGAGTTCCATGTCCTGTGGGAGAAAATCAAACGCTATCTGGTGAGATTTGTTTATTCATCTATCTGTTTGTTTGTTTGTTTACTGTACCTATTTATTTATTGATTTGTGTGCAACTGGTTCATCACCAGTGCTGTGGTGTAAATTTCATCAAAAGAGAAAGTCTTATTTTTCTATGTGCACACAGCACGTTCTGTATTACAGTGTTTTTCTCCACTTTTTATTGTTTCCCTTTTCCTGCCCCCTAAACGCAGCTTATGAAACAAACTGGTCCCATGTTTGTACTAAATTATATTCCTGATTAAAAAGAGTTAAAAATGGAAAGTGCTTCTTTAGCTCAGGAGATATTTTATAGTACTCAGAGTTCACAAACTACAGTAGAGGTGAGTGGCAGCAGGTTAACTTAACTCTTTGTTTGGCTATACAACCAAGGTTCATCTCTCTCACTCTTTCGCTCTCTCTCTTTCTCAGACAGTGTTCAGGCAGTTTGATCTGGACAAATCCGGGACTATGAGCTCATATGAGATGCGCATGGCTCTCGAAGCAGCAGGTGAGCCCATCCTTCCGTCCATCCACCACTCCTTCTTTCATATTGTCAATCTGTTCTTCCTCCCTCCTTTATACCATCCATCCATCCATCCATCCATCCATCATCTTTTTTTATCCTAGTTCCTTTTTTCATATTATCTGAACTATCGCATCTAGTTACTCATCCTCCTATCTTTTCATTTTCTGTCTATTCTATTTTCTTTCTGTGGTCAGTTACGATTGTGTACATGCCCAGGGTTCTGTGCTTGGTTGTAAACATGGTTCCTCTCCTTTTCGCAGGCTATAAGCTGACCAATCATTTATTCCAGCTGATCATCCTGCGTTACACAGAGGAGGACCTGACTGTCGACTTTGATAACTTTGTCACCTGCCTGGTGCGCTTGGAGACCATGTTCAGTGAGTGGACAATGCAGACTCTCAAATTAGCCTAAATCCTAATTAATGACTGTTTTGCAGGACATTTATCCATAATAGATTTATCCATAATACATTTCATCGTAATTTAATGTTGTTGTTTAATGTGTTAACCCCTTTTTGCTCACCAATCTTGTCCCATTTTGTTTCCACAGAGACATTTAAGACGTTAGACACAGATGCTGATGGATACATATCCCTAAACTTCATCCAGGTTTGATCCTTAGCTTCTTGTTAATTACAGGCTTGATAATACTTTTCTGCCATTTGATTATATATAAATTGATTTGTATTTGCCAAACTGTAATAAAGTACAATGGTAATGAAATGCTCCAGTGTTTTACAACCTAATCTGCCCATATGCACTTTTAAAAGAAGCCTATGGGCAGTTGCTTCAACTACATTTGAGTGTGTCTGTGTGTCTGTGTGTGTCTGTGTGTCTGTGTGTGTCTGTGTGTGTCTGTGTGTCTGTGTGTATGTGTGTTTTGAGACAGTGGTTATTCTAAACACATGGAAATGTGTAATTATTGTGTGTGTTAATCATGTTCTACAGAAGCGACAGATAGATATTAGGTTGAAAAATAGTGGTGTATATACGTTTTAATATGATGATTTTGTATGGGACTGATTTATTCTATTTCTCTATCTTTGCAGTGGATATCTTTGACCATGTTTGCATGAACAGACGGACATACAGATGCCTGTATGCCTGCACTGAGACCCCCACACCCCTCCCCCTCGTCCAGAAGTGCCTTTTTCTTACACTTTATTTCTCAAGGTGATGGGATCAGTCAGGGTTTTATTTGTCTCTCTGTATCTGTTTGTGTGTTGGTTTAGGGACTGATCTAAGGTTTTAAGGTTTTAAACTATATTGGTTCATAGAGAACAAAAGCCAATCCGAGGGCATGCTAGAATAAGCCAAAACCCTTGTTATGATAAAATCATAGCATGTATAGTCATCAGTCTCAGCTAGTGTTTTTGACAAGTGCCAATCACTCTAGACTCTAAGGGTGTTTCATTTGTTTACAATGTCTGCAATGCCAAGAGACACAATATACCAATCATACTTGTCCAGTGAGACAAACAGTGACCATTACCATTACCTTACTGCCAGACCTAAGCCTGTTTACACTTTCTGTGCCAAAAGGATCACTTCTACGTCTTCTCAATCTTAATCTACCAATCAGTGCCAGTGCCACCGCCTGAGATGGAGTGTGCAGCAACTATTAGGGATCTGATCAGATTTCCAACAGGAGCAGACTGAAAAAAAATCTATGTGAGCAGTGACACTTAAAGCACAGGTCTGTGTGGGATTTCTGGTGCAATTAATTGTTTATCTTTGGGTTTTTTTGTATTTTAAAAAGTATTTTTTATATGAATCACATTCAGAATCATTCATACCTAAAATTCTAGTTAAAGAATGCATCTTCTGATGCTCAGTCATTCAAGCATGGTGACAACAATCATAGCAGTTTTTTCAACCAGATCTCTTCTCTCAGTAGATTAAAAATGCCCCTTACATACAGCAATGTATGGCATGATTTCTGCATCAGGAACAGCATGCTGGAAGCACTTATGGCTGGATGTATTGAAAGTGATTTATTTGCATGAAGTCAAACGCACTCTGAAATTCTGCCTCTTCTTATGCTGCAGTTCATACAGAGCATTTTCTGATTCATATACATTGCCCAAATGTTCAGTCTGATTAAACCTTCTTGCTTTGATGTGTATTGTGAAACGCAAATGGCGAAGACAAAATTATAACAGATTCAACTGTGGATGCAGAGATACATTAGATTAAACGGAAACAGATGACACAGTGTATTCTTGCCAGATGGCTGCAGTATAAGAGATTTGCAGATATGTAATCATTTTTGTTCTTTCCGTGACCGTGCCTGTAGGGTCACGTGTTCTCTATGCCTTTTAAATACTCTGATCAAAAGGTACTTTCTGGATTTTGATTTTTTTAATAATAGTCATGTTGCATATGTGTTGTGTTATCAATAAATACATTTTTTAAAAAGACATTTCTTGTGTATGTTCATGGTTGGCACAGAGAATAAACCTGTTTGAGTTAAAAGCACAGCAAAAAACATCAAAATGTTTATTTGTACATTCATTTTTGGGTCATTTTGCACCAAAATAAACCAGAGAATTTGGAAACTGGAAATGTAAAAAATGGTACAGCATTAGATTAGTCTAGTAGTTCAACCTCCACTCTTAGTAATCAAGTCCTTATTCAGTTGAAGATGTGATGGCAGTTGAACAGATGAAGTCTGTGGAGCTGCGGGCAAGAGTTTAACACCAAAGATAAACTATAAACAATGGAAGATAAACAGATATCACTTGTAACTAGCATGTAGTTTCTAGTACAAAGTCTGACATAAGGATAATAAGGAATACTACAGATCATATAAAAATTAATAAATATTCAGCCTTAACGACAGCCATCGTATAGAAAGGGGGTCTATGATCACGTGCCAAAATCATCCGGCTTTATTGTGATTTCACCATTTAAGGGAAAGCATTATCGATAAATGCAAAACTATTTTGACACAAACTAACGTTACACACCAATCAAAATTACAAAATAAAAATCAAACAAAACTATAGATTTTTATTTTGTAATTCAAACACTACCACAAATACTGCCCACACCTGATTAAAGGAAATATGCTTCTTGAAGCCAACAACAATGCGAAAGCAATATTTATACCCAAGTGGAAACCAGAGATGAACGCTTCAACACCGTAAAACCCATAGTAGCTGTTGTTACTTCAGGACTTCTATTTTGTCATTAATGGCGTTCCAACGTTAACGGTCCGGTGTGGTTTCCAGATTCTTCTGTAACAGTTCCCAGCTGCGGGCCTGGACATGGAGGGAACTGTAAACAGAAGAATATGAGAATCAGTCCGTCATGAAGTCCATTGGGCAAGAAATCTGCGGTTTCTCCAAAGCGCGTCTGAAGAAGCAGAGCACCAGAGTGACCACGGTGACCGGGAAGGTGTTGTTGGAAAGGCGCAGTGGAGACGACGTTGAAGTGACTGAGGCCGGACAGGAGGACTGTGGGTTCGTTCAGGATCTGAGTCTAGACCTGCAAGTGGGAGTCATAACACCATTTCTGTTACTCTGTAAGATCTAGATTTGTATAAAGACCACAGAATATTTCCTAATATAGCACAGTGGCCTTGTGGGACACGCTTACTTACTCTGCTGACTCTTATTTCCTACCAGCCTCACAAGATGCGGCCAGTGACATTGAGACTTTGCGGAGATTCAAGGTACACACTTAAAAAAAGACAGTAAAGAGAACGGTTCCGTTTAGAACCGTGAGTGCTATACAGAAGTATTCCATGCTTATGTGGTTCTTTGCCTGGTGAAATACGTTAGTTCTCCAGATTGATGGAAAATATGTTGCATATGGTTCTTTAAAGAACCCTATTTGAAAATGGTTCTATATAGCAGCAAAAGTTGGATTTTGCTATCGTTATAAGCTTGACATCGCAATAATAGAAGAATCCTCTTTTAAAATGAGGTTATTTTATTCCACTCTGCTTGTTTGCAGGTCACTCATGTGCTGAACGTTGCCTATGGAGTAGACAATGCCTTCCCTGAGCTCTTCACCTGTAAGACTGTCACCATGCTGGATCTCCCAGAGACACAGCTCACCTCTTACTTCCCACAGTGCTTTGAGTTCATAGATCAAGCCAGAGAACAGGTGTGTGTGTGTGTGTGTTCTCACACAAATGACTCGCATGCTTCAATTATACTCATGTTACACATATCCACATATACAAACACTACACACACACTGGATTTATTCCACTTTTTTGTTGTCTCCTTATTAGGACGGTGTGGTGCTGATCCATTGTAATGCTGGCGTGTCCCGCTCTGCCTCCATTGCCATTGGTTACCTGATGGCACGACAGAAGATGCCATTCGAAGAGGCCTTTAACACAGTCAAATCAGCCAGGCCGTCGATCAGGCCAAACCCCGGATTCCTCATACAGCTTAAGGAATATCTCCCATGAACCTTGTCATTTGATAGCATTTTGGCAGATTATGGAGTTGGTATCCATTTTTATTTCAAAACTACTAATTGTCATAAGCTGGCATAAGGTTGTAACAGCTTGTCAAGTTAGACGCATGGCTGCTTGTTGCATTCTTGTTTGTTGAAATAAACGATTTCATGTTCATCATTACATATTAAAAACAGAATAAAATACACACATTTATGTTTCGAATAAGAATTGCGTGAAAAACAGGGCTTGAGTTGAACTAGATATAGGGACCGGCCCCACTTCTTGTGATTTTGTGAATATTTCTGATTGTGGACTTTTATTTTGAAGTTGATTCGCTACGCGCTGCAGGCTGGAAGTGAACGTTGCTTGGGAGGAGGCAACACGGTGGACAACTAAACAGTGAAAAAACAGTTTTATGACTTTTTGACTCAACTAAATTAGTAATTTCCCGAAATATACTGGTGATATTTCGTAGCAGAAGAATGCTGCGCTCTTGTTTCTTACAGAAACAGCTACATTCACTCTTGGACTCGTTGGTTAAGGACATAGTTAATGAAATTTGTGAACTTGACGACGTTTCTGTTTTGAAATATGTCAACGGAGCGCGACCACCAGGCGACGACAGGCCTTTCAGCGCCAAACTGGTGAGTATCTGAGCTTCATTTGTGTCCTGAGCATTCAAAAAGTATCTTCGATAGCGTAGTTTAAAATTCACAGCGGTCTGACTAGCAAACTAGCCTAATTGGACGAAGTTTTCCCGGTCCACCTTAAATAGTGCAGCAGTTACGTTCTGGTGCCTGAGGATGTCCCATTTAAAGTGGAACGGGAAAATTCGTACAAGCAGCTGGCGTATAGGAAGCTATCTACAGCCTCATAGTAATTTGTCTTTATTTTCAGCTGAGGGTCACGACCGCCTTGGAAAGGCTGACAAAAGGAACAGTCGACCAAATTAGCCAACTTTTCTGTCGACTGTCTGCTGGAGCTCAAGCCAAAGGTCATCTGTCCTACTTAAAAAGACAGAAGTTGAAGAGAAAGTGGATTTCAGCGGAAACCAAGCTGGCAAAGAGGAGTTCAGTCCAGCCCAGGTCAACAGGAGGCCAAGCTCAGAGTGTTGCAACAGATACAACAGCGCCTGAGGGTATGTGAGGGGCTTTTGTAAGGTTGGCTACATATAGTATACAAACATAATTTGAAACTACAAATGAAATGGAAATGTCTTGCAGAGAGAGAACTGAGTGAGGAAGACCTCATTTCTCAAACTGAGAAAGTCAGTGGAGATATAGATCCATCTTGCTCCTCATCAGAAGACACAACGCTGGACAAATCTGCGGGACCTTCTTCTCAGACTGTGGAGGTATACATCATGTGCACTATGACAGCAGCCAGTGTGGCTTTCTCACACTTCATTCTGTGTTACGCAGCATTTTGAATTAGAATCTGGCTTTCTGAGGAGTCTCTTTGGGACGCGTCCAGATTTGCACATCATGAGACATGCACAGCCTCACATTATAAAACTGTTGTGTCGTAAAGTGTGTTTTAAAAAAGTACAGTACGGTTTTATGGGTGTAGTGATCTCATGCACAGGCACCTACAGACGCATGTAGTTTGCTACATGCACTAACATTGACATCTTGATATATTCTACATAGCGATACAGTACAATTTGTCAGACATATTCTCTTATTTGCACTCTGACACTGGCCAACTCACTCTTCACAAGATGAATCCATTCAAAACAGCAAATCTGGTCAAACACAGCAATCATACAAAGGCCTGCAGGTTCTGTCACAATTCAAACAATATAACAGTATGAGATTGACCCACATCCATAATACATTACATCAGTTATCATAAGCAAGTGTAGTACAGGTCTTGTATGTTGAATAGTGAACACATACACTGAGGTACATGTGCTTACAGTAAAAACATGCATACGCAGAGCTTCACATACATGTTCATTTATCCTGAAATGAAATTTGAAGGCAGCAACCAAAGCTTAACAATATGATGAAAAATGAACAAATAACACAACATGTACCAAATGTCACACCCATAAAAACTTAAGCATGAAAAAAGCTAAAATCCTACTTATACATAGATAATGACACAGGATGCTCTTTAATTTTACTTGGAATAATGACTTATTATTATTACTATTATTATTATTATTATTATTATTATTTATAGAGTATTTTTCATACCACTGGCAGCTCAAAGTCCTTTAGACAGGTGACAGTGTTTTACAGTAAAAGACAAGACAATGACAGATCAAGTTAAAAAAGAAATACCAAAGATGCTTTTAATTGAACGCTAAGTTAGAGATTTGTTTTCAAATTGTCAAACTAATGACATCACCTAGAAGTAACATGTAAAAAGAGAATAGCAAGGGCCCTGAAACTGAACCCTGTGGGACTCCACAGAAAGTCCCTTTGATGAATGATATCCCTGTGAAACCAAGACTTGTCCATGCATTAAATATGATTTAAACTATTCTAAAACAGAGCCTGAGAGGTCTCCCCAATATTCACAGTGGTGTATTAGAATCTTGTGATCAACAGTAAGACCATAATAAAAAGGATTTTTAGCATCAGAGCTGAGCCTGAGGTCATTCACAACATGAACCATTGCTGTCTCTGTACTACAGTTAGAACGAAAACCTGATTGAAACTTCTTATATAACTTGTTTGATATTATATATGCATTTAAGTGTTAAAGTAACTTTTTCTAAGACTTTACTTCAGGAAAAAAAAGAAGATTAGAAATTGGTCTAAAATTATTTAGTATGAACAGATCTGTGCTACTCTTTTTCAGTAGGGGCTTCACCAGGGCAGTTTTAAAAGCATCTGGAAAAGCACCTGTTGACAGAACAGTTTACAATAGTTAAGACATCATTTTGAACGAAATCAAAAATCATCTTAAGGAATGAAGTATGATCAGGGTCAAGATTGTGCCTTGCTGTTAAACAGATGGACTCTTTGGAGTTTGATTTGATTTAATGTTTATTTTTCACATAAAATATTTCATCAATAGAAATATATTGTTATAATTAATGTAATGGTTAATAAGTTACCAGTATTTGCGCCCCTTCTACCCCTTCAAATTTCTGATTTTGTTTTTTTTTAATCTTTCAGGAGAGCTAAGCTCCCCTGACTCCTTTGTAATTTGAGCACTGATTTGTGTTCTTGCATTTTGCATTAGCCTTCACAAGATTTGGTGTTTTTTACAGGCTGCCTCTGTTCAGCAGAAGCCAGTGCTTAAGGTTGAATTGGACCATGAAAAGGAGCAAATGAAACGTTCTACACAACATCATGACCAAACAGGTGTAGATTCTTGTATGTTTTAATATAAAGTCAGCATTAGGTCTGTTTATAATGCTTGAAGGCTGGCTTTTATTTGCATGTTTAAGATAAAAGCCTTTTTTTTTTTTTTTAAATTTACCTTCAGGATATAATGGAGCACTGGTGCAGTACAATGATAGATATGTCTGTCTTTGGGAATTGTTGAATTTCATAATGTGAATTGCTTTTCTGAATTTGCAGAGCAAATGGCGCATAAACAAGGAGAGTCTGCTCAGCCCCTCAGTAAAGAGGAGAATGGTGTGCGGCCAAACTGCACTCAAACAAACAGTGCTGACACACTCGAAATCAAGATTTCAGCACAGTCATTAGAGTTGAACGTTGGCACAAAAGAAAACAGTGCTTCTCGTACACAGGGAACACCCCCGAGAGCAGGAAAGGCTTCAGCAGGCACCTGTAAGGAAACATCAGCACGGAAACGAATTAAGTGTGAGGCCTGTAATAAGACGTTCACTTACCTCAACAACCTGAAAAGACACCAGAAGACATTCCACAGCGGACAGACTCCACATTCTTGCAAGGACTGTGGAGAACGTTTTGGCAGCAAACGGCTCCTCCGCGTACACCTCAGAGAGCACAGAGTGGACAAGCCGCATGCGTGTACTCTTTGTGAGAAGGTTTTTCGCCTGCCCAATCACTTGAAGAAACATATGACCAGCCACACTAATGAGAGACCATTCACGTGCACCACCTGTGGCAAGACCTTTGCCTTGGTGAGCACCCTTAAAGCTCATGAGAGGACCCATAGTGGTGAGAAGGCATTCATTTGTACACAGTGTGGCATGAGTTTCCTTACAAAGTCCTACCTGGACTACCATCAGCGAGTCCACACTGGAGAAAAGCCCTACACTTGTATACACTGTGGCAAAACCTTTGCCCAAAGGAGCAACCTCAGAGTGCACGAGAGGCTGCACACAGGCGAAAAGCCATTCCACTGCAAAGACTGTGGTGAAAGCTTCGTACATGCCAACAGCTATAAATCCCACAAACAGCTACACACGGGCATGAAAGCCTTCTGCTGCGAGCACTGCGGCAAGGGATTCCGCCGGGGAACGCACCTCAAAACTCACCTGCTGACCCACACAGGAGTTAAACCATTTGAGTGTGATTTATGCCCAAAGACCTTCACCCTCAAAGGCTCATTAAAGGCCCACAGGCTCACTCACACAGGAGAGAAGAGCTTTGTGTGTAACGTTTGCAACAAGAGCTTCACGCAGGCTAGCTCTCTGGGAAAGCACAAGAGAACACACACAGGAGAAAAGCCATATCTCTGTGACTTCTGCAACAAGTCGTTCTGCCAAAGCAGCCATCTTCATTACCATTATCGGGCTTCTCATTCTGGGGCAAAACCTTAGCTGAAGCTGCAGCTGAGAGATTTTTACCTAATATGCTATTTACACTGCTTGATATTTGTTTTGATTACAACCTGTCCATTTTTTAAAAAAAATAAATCTGTTTACATGTAATCACTGTGTCCATACTATTCTTTCATGATAATTTTATGTCAACAGGATATTTAGAACCATCCATTCAGTACCAGGAGTCAGAATTGGCTTGACCAACACTTAATGTCAGAGAGAGTTGCACAATAAAAGGAGACAGAGGCGCAGATAATAAATAAGTAACTTTAGTAATAATGTTAGATAAAAAGAGACAAGTAATAGACAAATGATCCATGACATACTGTACATTTTAGGACAATGACCAACAATCAACAATTTACAACCAATTCTCACATTTAAATCAGGACATGTACATAAAAAGATCAGTAACAATAAGACACATTTACATCATTTTTACAGCCTGGCATTTGGTGTTGCCTGGTAAGGGAATGTACATTAATCTCTATTGGCCAGAGCTGTTGCCTCTAGGTAGTGTTGCAGAGCAATTGAACACCACACTCATACCGAAACATGCTGCAATGGACTAAACGTAGAAAAGAAACGGACATGATTTTCTTGCACTACCTAATGGCCATAATGACTTAGCTATTATTGTCTGAATGTTCCACAGCACTGTAGCCTCCTGTCCAAAGAAGTGCTGCTCTGATCTCTGATCAGCTCAGCTATACTTTGCTTTGGCATTTAGAGGACACATTTTAGAGTTCAGCTGACCTGACTGGAATTTAAGAGTAGTTATTGTTGTACTCTATGCGAGTGACCATGGTGGACACAAGCCTCTCCAGCTGCTCCGCCCTCCGTTTGCCTGTCTGGAGAACTTCTTCGTGATTGGCTTTCTCCTCGCTGTCGTAGTCCATCACTGCCTGATTGGTTATCAGGGACAGGGCAAATACCCGCATGCCACAGTGACGAGCCACAATGACCTCATGAACTGTGCTCATCCCTGATGGAGCAAAGCAGAGACAATTAAGTACTTGATGTGATGAAGTGTATGAAGAATAGTGAGTGTTGTACATAAGATTGATTTGGTCACAGATACGTGTATAAAAAGTTATTGTAAAATGATGCCAGTATTCAATAGGTTTCAAATAACTAGTAAGAAGCAGGTTTGTGTATCTAATATGAGCCAGAAGCAGATATAGACCTGCAGTTTCAGGGCACGATGTGGCTTTAGATTTGCATCCACTAGTGTTGTGTAATATGTATAATGTGTAATATTCGAGTCATTCCTATGCATTTCAGGGTTTATTTATCAGTATTTAAGAGTAGTATTTTTCATCATGATTTACAAGCAAAAGTTAAAATCATTAATTATTAAGTTAGCAACCCTGGCTTAATTTGTCAGCTAAGAGCCTTAGCTTCAAATGACTATCCCTAGTAGTCATAACCTCAACCCTTACTGCAGGGGCTACAAACCTAAAACCGCTGCATGCCCTGAAAATTTAGGTCTAGAATTGCTGCTGGCTCTCTGGGTCTGTAAACGGAGGAAGAAAACACTTCATTAATTGCATTCTGTCCACTACCACAGAGTGAGATTCTCACCAACGGCGTCAGCTCCGAGTTTGTGTAGCATGCGACACTCTGCGATGGTCTCAAACGAAGGTCCCCCGAGAACACAATATACTCCCTCTCTGAGGAAGTCCTTGTAACCCAGCTCAGTACCCACATCCATGGCCAACTGCTGCAGCTCCCGGTCGTATGCGTCAGACATACAGGGGAACCGCACGCCAAACCTGGAGAAGAAAAATGCTTTATTTTTAAAAAACAAAGTGCCTGATGCAGAGGTTCAGAATGCAGTAAACCTTTGTTGACCTAATTGCTTATTCCAGCAGGTGTGACACTTTTTGTAATGTTGGGTAGCGTTAGAGTAGCACTAAATTTGCATAAGGAGACTGCAATAAAATCTGTATATTGTAAAATAAACATTTGCTTAAATGGTACCACTGATTTAGTTATTACACTTGGTTACATGTCAAACAGTTTTTGATGGCAGTGACAAATCCTGACCTACTCATTCATTCAAACAGGTGTAAAAGGTTTTGCAATACAGAGTGACTTATTAAATTATTTTTAAAGGAATAGCACTGATCTTGCATAAGAAGAGTCCTGCATTAAAAGACTCAGGGTACTGTAAAAGTTGAAAAAATTTTGGAGAATAGCTTGTGAGACATTCTGTGTTTTAATGGGTCCACACACCTTTCATCGTTAGGCCCAGCCAGTGGGTTGTTGCCAGCAAATCCAGGCATGTTTAGATGGTCTTTGATGATCATGATGTCTCCCACCTTGTAGTCCTGATTCAAGCCTCCTGCAGCATTGGTGAGGATCACAGTCTCCACACCCATCAGCTTAAATATCCGCATGGGGAGTGTGATCTAGAACAGGACCAGATACATTATACTAAACATGTGAAGAGAGGTTTAGAACAGCACTAGCTACTCTTAAAAATAAGCAATACAATTTTGTTTGGCCAATGATGTGAAACATTTGCATAGATGTTTTGCCTTCTAGGCTGTATAGTGGAGTCACACAGTCTGAGAAACATGAATGCTACTTTAGAAGAGATATCAGAAGTTGATACACTATACTGAGGATCTGTAGGTATAACTGGGACTTCTAAGTTCAAGAATGGGAATATAATGGGATGTTTGTACCTTTTGGATGGGATATCCTTCATAGAGATGGAACCGTCCTTGCATGCACACGCATGGTCTCCCTTTCAGTGTCCCAAACACCAGACGCCCAGCATGACCATGCACTGTTATGAATGAATGGAAGAATGAATGAGCGAGCAAGCTCCCATTTAAGAGGACACAAAAGGTGCTACAGTAACAAAATAGGCATGATGATATCAAAATTATATTGGTATTGTCAGAATATTGTTTAGAACAATATTGGCATGATGGATGCTTAGATGTCACTCATATTTTAAACAAATATTTGATGATGCATTTATTGTACTCAAGAAGAACAGAATGTTTAGTGCAGAACTTCAGAAGAGCACTTTGTTACTGCATTTATAACCCTACCAAAACAAATGTTATGCTTTTCTGTACTGTTAAATAATAAAACAGGTCAGCTGGAAGATCTTAACTTCAGCTGTTGTGACTTTTGGCTTATCTGGCTCGCTCAAAACTGCTTTGTGAAATTCTCCACTGGGACAGAGTGAAGCACAAACACCAGTCACAGCCATAGGTCACCAAGCAGTAAATGAACAGCTGCTAAATAAATGGTCAGACTAAAACCAATCAAACACTGCTGATTATTCTAAAAATGGAGAATGTATATACACACTAACCTGTGCTCTGGGGAAAGTTGGGGATATCTCTGTAGTTGAAGGCCACTTGGTCTTTCAGCAAATCAGCAAGTCCTCCAAGGCCTGAGCCACAAACAATGCCCACCAGGGGGTGCACTGCGGTCTGAGCAAGCAGCCAGTCAGCTGTAGCCCTGCACTCCTCGTAACTGTACCTGCACAGAAAGAGAAGGGCAAGGGTGTGTAATTGACCAAGAGCTCACATGTCAAAATGTGTAACTAATCCAACACACGTTTCTAATGAAACCTCAGAAATGCACAGCCTGTGTAGGCCTGCATACAGTCAGGCCTTTCTCTGCCTCACCCACGCATGGATATTTGTGTAGTGATGTGATTTTCCACATTTTTCAAGTCACAGCTGAGTCCTGCACCCCGACCAGAAAGGTCAGACAGACACCTGACCACTCTAAAGCATATAAATGTACACATACTCCCCACCTACCCACAACATGCCTCATTAACACAATATGAAGCATAATCTAGTGTAAACAGTCACTCCCATCTATATGTCCAAAACTTTGTAGATACTTTATCCTTTTCTTCTGATATCAAGGGTACTGATAGGGAATTTGTGCCCCCTTTCCTGCAGCCTCTACTCTTCTGGGAATGATTTGCACTAGATGTTGGAACATTGCTGTGAGGATTTGATCGCATTCAGGCACAAGAGCATTAGTGAGGTCAGGTATTGATGTTGAAGGATTAGTTCTGGATCACTCTAATTCATCCCAAAAGTATTGGATGGAGCTCCATCACTCCAGAGAATGAAGTTCCACTACTCCAAAGCCCAATGCTGAGGGGCTTTATACCCCTCTAGCCATTGCTGGGCACTGGGCATGATTAGGCTTATAAGGAAGACTGCTACAGAGTGACTCATTCTACTGGCAATGCTTTTCTATGGAGATTATACAAGGTGCATGCCTGAAATCAAACGCTTGTGTCAGACATGGGTGCAGTTTAAATTGGCTGACTTCACTAGTTAGAAGGGACGTCGGAATACATACAGTGTATCTGCATGTCACAACCAATAAAATATCCCAGAAACATGCGACCATTCTGAAACCTGATCCAGTCTGCACCATCAACTCTCCTTTCTCAGTTATTTAGGGCAAGAGCCTCCTCATGCTGACGGACCAAAATAAACTGCCTACAGCCTAATGAGGATGCAATACTGCATGTGTGGCATTGGTACCTTATTATAGTTTTCTTAAAATAACCCTTATAAATCACACTGAAAGTCAAAACTGACTACAGAAGAGACTGAATTTGCAAAGAACAATGGAGCACTGTCAGAAAGAAGGATACTGTACAGAAGAGGTGAGGTACTCTGGTCCTGGAGGGCTAGATTCCTGCATGGTTAGGCAATTTTTCTTCTCCAACACATCTGACTCCTCAGGACCATCATGCTGGACACTTGCCCCCCATCCACCCCACCCCACTTCACTCCACTCCACTGTAGAGAAACTTACTGAGTCAGAGTTGCAGTTGTGATGGGAACCAGACGTCTGAAGAGTTTAATACCTCTGAAAGCTACATCACAAATTTATTGCATGGAATGATTATGAAATGCTGCCTGATGTCTGAGAGATTGCTTTACGGTAGTTTTGAGATGAGATTCTGGCCTTAGATGTAATTTTTAAAACTTATTCATGGAGGAGAGGTACATGCAGGATGTTGTATGGCAATATAGTCCCCAAAGAATTTTTTTCCAGATTTTTCACCATTTTACCATCTTTAACATTACATGTAAAAACTGAGAAGACACGTGTAGGTTCACTGGTGGTTTTGTATAGAAAATAAAATGACTAATTGTGTTGTAGACGTTGCTTTTCTGGTTCCTATCACCACCACTGTGTTACGTTTCTCTACAGTGAGCCATTTCACACCAAACCACTCTGAATGACTTTGTTTACGTCTCAGTGACTGGATTATGCTAAAATTTTGAAAAATCGGTGGAATTCCCCTTTAACTGAATACGAATTATACTGGAAGATATTCTCACGATTGCACACATGTATATATAGGTTATACACGTCACTTCCAGAAGCCAGACAGCGCGAGCCTCGCCACGTGCCCCAAAACTTCCAGCACAACTGAGGCAACAAAAGTGAAAGCAGCGCCTCAGTGAATAACGGAATGAATGAGTGAACGAATGAACGAATGAAATACTGTTAAAGTACTATAAAGTAAAGACTCTGAGCACTCAGACAGAGTGAGTTTCTTACCCAGTACTGCCTTCTGGAAACATCTCTCAGTTTGTCCGTTCACAGGAAAGTAACAGCACTGTGGATGTGACAGCAGCCCTCAGTGAAAGCTCACTGACCCAAACGACGAATTAAACGATTTAAAACTGAAAGAAAACGGAGAAGAAACCCAAACTGAAGCTGAACTGTCCGGTTAAGAGACGCTTCACAGCTGAACTCTGTCGTATTGCTTATGAAATCCTTAAATGAGTCTCAACGCCGGTATATTTATATCCAGCCACTGGCCCCGCCCCATATCAGTGACGCTATTGCACGCGCACACCGTAACACCTCCTGACGTAAAGCATCCGGCGGTGGTGGGCAAATCTGGGGTGTGTGTGTGGGGATTAAAAGAACATCTGATCTGAGTTGAAGTTGTACTTTTCACACTGATTTGAGACCAGATGTGCTGTTCCGAGAACAGTGAGTGGATGAGGGAGCTGCACCCAGATCAGCAGAAAGAAGAGCCCACCTGACAGTTTTGGGTGACCAACCTACAGGTCATGGGAGCGTGTGAAAGAGCGCGATACACACAATGTCCTATTTTCACCTGGACAAAAATATTTTGCCTGAGTGTTTTTGGTGGACGTCATGTCCCATGTGGACACAACACCAGGTCCACGAGTGGGACCACGGGACTCAGTGAGTGGATTACAATTACTGGCGAATATAATTAATGAAGCAGCACATGTGACCAGCTTTTACTATACCAGTTAAACTTTATCACATGGGTTTTGTGATTTGTTTCCAAGCCCCAATACGGCACACCATGCAGAATGACACAGAAAAGGATGGTTTCATGTTTCTTGCCAAAACCAGTTGAAGTTCTGACGTCCTGACCATTTTGGCCAATGATAACAAGCCATATAAGGGCATAGAGGAAAATGTGGGAAAGAAAATGTTTTAAAGGCTTATATAATTATGACCTATATTTGCTACTGGCTCTTATTTATGTCACTGTTATGGTAGCCTGAGAATATTTAGATAAGTAGAATAGCCAAAACAGTGTAATTTATGGGGGTTAGGAAATTCAAGTTTATAAATGAGAAGAAAATATCAGTCAGTCTGTTTTACCTCTCATACATCTATAGCTTGTCCAGCTTCAGTCTGGAACATGACAGACGTGAGCCACATTTACACTAATACAGCGTGCTATTTTGAGCTTATTGTCTAAACTTTGGACATCCCTGATTCTCTGGAGTCAAAGGCCACAACCCTTTTCACCTTTTGCCTCCTAATACATGTTACATATGGGAAAGAATCCTGTCTGACTTCTCATGAACATCTATCTTCTTACACGACTCTATATCCTCTCATAATACTCTGTCAGCCAAAAATCACCTTTAAAATTAGGACACTTATTACATCATAATACATTGCATTTGTACATACAGTGTATTGTGATATACACCGATCAGGCATAACATTATGACAACCTTCTTTGTGCACTTTGTAGTTCTACAATTACAGACTGTAGTTCATCTGTTTCTCTGCATACTTTGTTAGCCCCCTTTCACCCTGTTCTTCAGTGGTCAGGACCCACATGGACCACCACAGAGCAGGTACTATTTGAGTGATGGGTCATTCTCGGTACTGTAGTAACACTGACGTGGTGGTAGTGTGTTAGTGTGTGTTGCGCTGGTCTGAGTTGGTCAGACACAGCAGTGCTGCTGGAGTTTTTAAACACCTCAGTGTCACTGCTGGACTGAGAATAGTCCACCAACCAAAAACATCCAGCCAACAGCGTCCTGTGGGCAGCGTCCTATGACCACAGATGAAGGACTAGAGGATGACCAACACATACTGTGCAGCAGCAGATGAGCTATCATCTCTGACTTTACATCTACAAGGTGGACTGACAAGGTAGGAGTGTCTAATAGAGTGGACAGTGAGTGGACACAGTGTTTAAGAACTCCAGCAGCACTGCTGTGACTGATCCACTCATACCAGCACAACACACACTAACACACCACCATCATGTCAGTGTTACTGCAGTGCTGAGAATGATCCACCACCCAAATAGTACCTGCTCTGTGGGGGTCCATGGGGGTCGACCGCTGAAGAACAGGGTAAAAGGGGGCTAATAAAGTATGCAGAGAAACAGGTGGACTACAGTCTGTAATTGTAGAACTACAAAGTGCATCTATATAGTAAGTGGAGCTGATAAAATGGACAATGAGTGTAGAAACAAGGAGGTGGTCATAATGTTATGCCTGATCGGTGTAATTTGGATTATCTGGAAGTGTGATGTCATCTTTCTGGTCACATGGGTGATCTCATAATATTTAATCAGTCAAAATATACCTTTTAAATTTGGACCGTCATTAAAATTGGACTGTTATTTCATTACAGTGCATTCAATTTGTACTGTTACAAAAATGATGATTGAACACTACACTGACGCAAGTCTTGTTCAGAATAAATGTGTGCAGACAGGTATCTTACATGAATATCTGTATAGCTTTGCTGCTCTGTGCACTGTGCGCTAAACAAAACCACTCTCAGTACCTGCCCGTTCTTGTGCTTCACGTCATTTGCGACAGCACACATGACCTAGTAGACATGATAAGCGCAATATTTACAAACACAGTGTGTGTCCTCCTCGCTGGAGGCTCTTACTTATCGCCTGATGTTGTTTTGTGGTTGAATTCTTCTAGAATGTTTTTCTACAGCCAAGGCCAAGCTGTGGGGAACAGGTCAGCACCCTGATATTGTGTGAAAATCAGTCACTCTGCTCCAGAAAGGTTTTTTGTAGAACTCGCCAACGCCTACAGCCTGTCCAATGGGGAGAATGGGACGGGCTGTGATGTCACAAGTTTGTCTTTTCCTTTGGAGATTACGGATCAATAAAAATCAATAAAAACTGTTTCCAGTGTGACTAAGCTTCTTGTGCAACCCTAACCACCCTCCCCCTTTCTCAGTAGCACTTAGTTATAGGGGACAACACTCTTTACTTTTATGACTACTGCACAAGGCAAACATTGTGTATTCAGCATGTAGTGTGTGTGTGTGTTTGGTCTGCTGGTGAGGGGCAAGCTCCTGACCCAGGCTGAGAGTGTTTGTATTACATTTTGTATCCCAATCACAGCAGTAGTAGAGTGATGCATGACAGTATTTCAAAAGACCTGAAATGCTGGAAATGTGATGCCATCAGCTGTGTGATTTTATCTAACGATTTCATTGTGATGTGTTTTCACTGTACATCATGTACTGGAGGACAGTCACGCAAAATCTGAGCAGGTGGGAGCCCCTGCACGTACTATGCTACTATAAAGTGATTTTCCTGGCATTCTTAAACACTGAATGATGTTGGAAACAAAAACAAAAAATTGACCACTGCTGCTTTTAAACCCCTTAAAATTCCAGGCCTATTACTTACTAAGGCTTATTATTCAGTAACTACAGGGACTTCAAAGCAAACTGGCTGAGCTGTTCTTAGGTTGTAGAAGTTTATAGGGAAAGAAAGGTGAGCCATGGCCATATAAGGGGTTAAACGAGAGGAGGATAAGGAAAATTTACTCAAATGTCCTGAACATTTGGAGCACAAAATTTGACTGCTAAATAGAATTAATAGAGGAAATCATGGCCAGTGCTGCATGGCCAGCACTGCATGAGCATAAAAATGCACTACATCACACAGGAAGGCTTAAGTCTTTATTATATATATAATTATATAAAACTAAAAGAGCTGAAATTGAGGTGAATGTGAAGCAGTAACATATTAATGTCCATTTAATGCAAACTGCATGTAAATTAGAATACATTATTATATATAATATGCTTATATAACATCACAGATATAAAAAATTGCTCATAGTTTCCAGTTCTTTACAGAGTAAAAAGCTACAATGGTAACTAAGATTTGGTTCACTACTAGAGAGAGAAAGAACACACAAAGAAGAAAAGGAGAAAGAACAAAAATGAATGATTTCATCATCTCAGCTGACGTCTTGTGGATCTAGTGGAGACATGGGAAAACCAGTTGTGGCCTGCTCTCATCTGTGTCATTGTAACTTTCTCAAGGCATGCCCAACTTCCAAGGCCATGATGTTCTGTAAGCACGAGGAGCAGAGAGACATGGCACGCTCATCTCACATTCATCACAGATACAGATAGAAAGCCAAAGAAATAAACACTGCATGGGCAGTTTACATGGTACATCTACCTTGTATCCTCATTCACTGTGCAGGTTCACCTACCACGTAGCCCTTTTTTTTAGATTTGCAATTGTACCTAATAAACTGGCAACTCAGTTTATAAGTCTTCAAACAAGGGGTGGATGTGTGCATTAACAGAAGGGCTAATACAATCGTTATATGCACTATAGTAATTAATACAACTGATAATGGAAGACTGCAAAAATACTTCAAGTGTGTATTTATGTGTGAGTTAGTAAGAAATCATTTTCACTATTGCCAGTGTGTGTAGTAACACTACAAAGTGGAACATCCAACAGTTTATCAGCACCAAATCTTGGTGCCCACACTCAACACAAACCCAAATCACAATCAGAATACTTCATAGACTATTACATTTACATAAAAGAGAGGACAGTGCTTTACACTGATGAGCAAAACACCCCTACACATACACAAAAACACAATATTTCAGTATTAAGGTCAACAAAACAGCCATAGAGATGATGGACTATTATTAAACTAGCTTAAATTGTGGTCTTATTTTGGCATATAGAGCCAACAGTACACACATGCACAACAATAAATAACTGTAATGAAAGAAATTCCTAGAAATCTATTTAAAAAGAGACCTACTGAGAATTTTCACAACTGCCATGGTGAACAAATTCCTATAGCCAAGGTTCTTGGCCATTCAAACAGCACCTCAAATGAAGAGATGAAGAAGATAGTTGGAATCAGTATAGATCCAGATTGCATTTTTAGCTATAAATTGAGAAAATAGATCCAGAAATTGGAAAATGGCCAGCATATGACTTTGCATTGTGGACAGAGCTCCCTTGTCTTGGTGATGTTAAGGTTTAGACAGCTGGTGGACCAGGAGACAAGGCTGTATGTCATGTGAACTAACAGTGAGTTAACAGTTTACAGTACATACAAACACAACATAACAAAAGAAAGTCTCTATAGTCTAGGTCTTAAAATATGCATGTGTGTGAGTGGTTGTTCACTAATTCACGTATGACTAGACAAAGGAAAAGGTTGATTTAGAAATAATAAGATAAAATACAGAAGCTTTACAAAAATATTTAGGAATAAAAAAGTGAGTTGAATTTTTGCAGTCAAGACAGATCACTACAAAAAAGATTTATGCAGATTGGAAGAATATCCACAAAGCACGTGTAACATAGGATAAAAGTACATGCAGCATATTGTTGCTGTTTGAATTACATTTTGTATCCCAATCACAGCAGTAGTAGAGTGATGCATGACAGTATTTCAAAAGACCTGAAATGCTGGAAGTGTGATGCCATCAGCTGTGTGATTTTATCTAACGATTCCATTGTGATGTGTTTTCACCGTACATCATGTACTGGAGGACAGTCACGCAAAATCTGAGCAGGTGGGAGCCCCTGCACGTACTATGCTACTATAAAGTGATTTTCCTGGCATTCTTAAACACTGAATGATGTTGGAAACAAAAACAAAAAATTGACCACTGCTGCTTTTAAACCCCTTAAAATTCCAGGCTTATTACTTACTAAGGCTTATTATTCAGTAACTACAGGGACTTCAAAGCAAACTGGCTGAGCTGTTCTTAGGTTGTAGAAGTTTATAGGGAAAGAAAGGTGTTCTTAGCTTTCAATATATATATGAAAGTAAAGAAAAATTATTTAAGTATCTTTGGACACACACAATGTAAACACAGCAGGCATTTTCAAAATACATCAAAAAATGAAAATTTGTTCCAAAAATGACAATATTGTACGCATAAATCTACTGCGGTAATATGTAGAATATTGTCATTTTTGGAACAAACTTTCACTTGTGGAAAGTAATATAGTCAGTCTGCATGATCACTAGCAGGTGGTATGGCCTTCGCAAAGTCCAGATGATCTTTTCCTCTGTATGTCTCTCCAATACTCATAATATGACTTTCAGAATTCCTAATGCATTAATCAAACTTAATTTATAAAGTCTGATTAATGCATTATTAAGACTTATATTCTTGAGAAAGTAAAATCATTTTATAAGATCACATGCTTGGTCACAAGTGCTACTGCGCTTCTGAAGCAGTAAGAAAATCAGCCAATCTGTGCAGTAATCTGTATCTCCAGTTTGACTTTGCCCCTATCTGCACCAGATCTGACCTTTTCCACCATACATAGGATCTGCTATCAGCTTATCAGTGAGCAAATAAACTGACTAACATACAGCGCACCACATAGACCGTTAGGTGGGCGGGTTAAAGCAACTATTTGCAGTGAATATACTGGAAATTCATAGAAATTCAAGACCTCTGGTACTTTAGCACAGCATTTCCCAACTCCAGCCCTCGAAAGCTCCTGTGTAGTTTTATATTTTCACAGCTGTAACACAACTGAATCATAATATTAGCTTATTATCAACTCTTGTTTGAGCTTAATCAGTTAATCAGGTTATGAAGTAACATAGTACAACATATTCCACTTATATTTTGGAATATGCTGACAACAAATACATTTTTTTCTAAAGAGTTTTAAAGGACATTGGGATCTGGAAAATTCCGATATTCTAAAGGAAATTGGGAATTTGCTATCTGCAATCAGTTTATCAGTAGCCACATATACAGATATGTAGAGATACACTATATGGCCAAAAGTATGTTCCTTATTATTGAGTTCAGGGGTTTCAGCCACACCTATTACTAACATGTGAATAAAATCAAGCATAGCCATGCAGTCTTCATAGACAAACACTGGCAGTAGAATTGGTCACATTGGTGAGCTCAGTGACTTTAAACATGGCACTATCATAGGATACCACCTTTGCCACAAGTCAGTTCATGAAATTTATGCCCTGCTAGAGCTGCCCCAGTCAACCATAAGTGCTATTATGGTGAAATGGAAGTCTCTAGGAACAACAATAGATCAGCTACAAAGTGGTAGACCACACAAACTCACATACCACACAAACTCAAAAATCACACTGCACAATGCCAAGTGTCAGCTGGAGTGGTGTAATGTACACCACCACTGGACTGAAGCAGTGGAAACGTGTTCTCTGGAGTGACTAATCACGCTTCACTCTCTGGCAGTCCAAAGGATGAATCTGGGTTTAGCCGATGATCAAAATTCAAAATCAAAATCAAAATGTATTGTTTTTTTTTCCATTAGAAGGTGGCTGTGCCAAACTATAACCTCTAAATGTTTAATGTATTTTAAAGACCTTTTGATATCTTTTTAAATGAAACTGGAAGATTTTGATTTAAGAAGAACTTAATATAAAAAACGTTATTTAAAAATGCTGTCCTATGTTTTCATGTCACTACTGAAACACAAAGAGTTTTACTCCATAGGTGGAGCCTTATTTTGGCCACACCCTTGAATTGTACAGCAGGAAGTGAGACTGCATCCATGTTTCTGATGGCCACACAGTGAGCAGTTAGATCCCGTTGTTTTGAAATAAATGTGTCCCAAAGTCTGAAAATCAGTGTATAACATTAAGAACTGTCACTACTGAAACACATATTTTCTGCAGTTAAGTAAACTTTTTTAATGAAAAATATTATGATTTTATGCATGTACAGCTCTTCGGTACTGTGTTTGTTAGTCATGTGTAGTGTTTTTGAGTTCTGCTCAAAATTAGCTAAAATTGCCACTACCGAAACAGTCACTACTGAAATATTGTTTTGGCAGTGAAATAATTGAATGTTTCAGTAATTTTTTTTAAATAAAATAAACATAAATAAGGTATAGGATCACTCAAAGCAAAAAGACTTAAGCCTAAAGTCTAAGTCAGTTAAAAGTCTGAAATATGTTTTTTACTCTGACTTTTCATCAGTTCAGTAAAAACATGGTTCTGGTTCACAGCTCTGCAGACTTCAGTGTTCTGCCTCATTTAACACGCCTGATTCAACTCATCAGCTAATTGGCCTCCATGAATTTCTTCACTTGTGAATGTGAGTGAATGTTCTCTGTGCTGCCTACTTAGTATAATTTACATTACATTACAGGACTCCAGTTTCGCATGCTTATTGTACAGTATAGATTGGAATGATTAGTCTATGCAAGCAATCTGTGGTGTCTTTTTGTGGCTGATTACTCAAAGATTCCACATTAGATAAAATAAATCAGTTGCGAAATAAAATGCTCAACACTACTGTTAGAATACTGACAATGACAAAGCAGGAATGCTAGGTCAAGGTGGTGTCACAAGGCCATCAAGTACTCTGGACAACATGGGAGGACATGCCAACAGATGCCGACAGATCAATGAGTTGGCATGACCTTTGGAAAAACTCCTTAATCGAAGCCAGTTTCCCTGTCAGAGCAACCAGTACCACACCCTGTACTGCCTGCAAACCTGTGGTCTGGCAATGAAGAAAGCTGTCTTCTTTATTATACCACCAACACATCATGTCATGTGATGTCATGGCTACAGGTGGAGGCACAACCAGGTCCAGTGGAAGCTGGAGGAGACACTGGAAACCTGCAGAGGTAGCAATTTGCGTTATCTTTTTAATGAGGCCATCAATAGTACCATCCTCATATAGTAATGTGGTCTGTGGCTACAGGACCACCCTTATCAGGGAGTAATTATTCTGAATTGGTTGGCTCGGGGTTGGAGGGCCACCATGTCCCCCGTGAAGGTGTAGGTCTTCATCAGCTCAGCAACAACACAACCATTTAGCTAAAGGGGAAACAGGGACAAAGCTTTGGAAGGTGACCAAATGGCTGGCAGAAGAAATGGAGCAGGGCATTGCCTGGCTGTGTGGCTAAGGGAGAAGAACGGGAGATTGGGGCCCAACTAACTAAACAGACAACTGCAGGGAGTGCCAGAGACATCACTTGTCCGCCACTAAGAGATGTCCTGGGGATAAAGGAATGAAACATTAATACCTATGTTTCCATCCACTTTCTGCACTAACTGCAAGTGTTTAAATGAAAATGGGCAAAAAAATGCTTTGACATGTTCACATCTGTAACATCATGATTTATTATTATTGTCATTTTATTTATTTATTTATTTATTTATTTATACTATTATTATTTTCCATCTAGAAACATGAGAGATCACATTTCTCTGCCATATTGAGCTGTATCAGTTTTCATTTAGAAAGGCGGCAGCCTTTTCCAGACATCTCCCTCTGTAGGAGCTGAAAAGTGGCAGCATTCCTTTAAAAAATGCTCCTATGAGGGCCGTCACTCATTTGCTATCTGGGTAGCCTATATCGACAAACCTTTTAAAGCATTAAAACCTTTTTTGCCTAAAATCTTTTGGATGGAAACACAGCTAGTGAGGCCTACAGCTGAAAACTCTGCAACAGACCCAAAAGCATTGTCAAATCAAAGGCAACGGTGGAGGCAGCGCAGAAAGGCCATGCTGGAAGTAACATGCTCCTTAATTAATGATCAAACTTAACCAACAGTTTGCCACTTAATAGATGAGATCCTGTCCAATAGCATCACGCTTTTAATAATAACTGGATATGTAGGTTTTCTGAAACCATGAAGTTGCGTGCTTAATATATCATTAGTAGAGGCATTTGTCTGCCTTTGCTGCATTCAAGTAGCAGGTGGTTGAGGAACATTTTGTAATATTATGCAAAATGGCTGCAGGTGTGTGTATGTTGTGTGTGAAAGGGGTCTCTTATATTTGTGTGTGGACTTGTCTATGTGTTTGATGTGAGGCTAGGTGACACACTCATATCTCCTGGTCATGTTTACTCAGACAGAAAGGCCAACAGTAGTTTGGACTGGAATGAAAGTGAAAAGGGACTGAGAGTTTATATGTTTTACACCTTTTCCAGCAACATATCGCACACAGAAGAGAAAAAAAAGTCAAAGAAAAGGATTTGAACTGAGTTTCAATTTATAAAAAAGATAATCCACGTCCTTATTCTTTTGACACTGTTGCCATAACATTTGAATATTTTAAAACATGACCCACTCAGTATATGCATTATTTTTTTTATCATTGATTTCTCATGTCATGTGTCATATTTGATCTATATGATCATAAATGATCTCTTTCTAATTATTTTTTTTTTTTATCTTTCTTGATAACAGGCTGTAATATATGTGTGTTGTAATGTCTCGGGGCACTGACCTCATAAAGCTTATGTAACAGTGGAGCAGTAGCCTGGATATGGAGCTGCCAAAGAGATATTGAACAGTGTGACACTCTGGTGAGAGAGCATGATGTCTGCAGCTGTAACAGCCTGGCACAAAGCGCTGACGGCTCTTCACAGTTCAGCGTTACATTCCATTTCCAGGGCCACATCCTGGGAGCAATGGGTTATGTGGTCCCAGACTCTGGACCAAGAGTGGCCCCAAATTAATCTGTGCGTAAGGTAGAAAAATTATAGAGAAATTTGTTTACTTTCTTGTCTATATTCCAGCTTCATTTCTTGTCTTCATATGACAGTGTCAACCTATTATTTGGTGAAGGGCTTTAGTCCTTCAAGATGTAAAACATAAAAAATAAATTGTGATCAAATTGTACAGTAAGGTCAAGCATGATGGCATAACATGAGGGAAAAAAGTACAAAAAACAGAAAGGTGAAAAAAAGGAATGAAAATGCAGAAAACTCTGGGGCATTTGTTAAAAAAAGAGAGACAATTAGGGCAACTATTGAAAATAGAGCAGCTGGGTGTGATTAACATGACAGCAGCTAGACCAAGGTTATAGCTATGATGCTAATGTCATATCTTGAAGGTTTGCAAGTGTTCGTAACTTTTACTTTTTTAAGTTTATGCTTCGTTATCTGACACGTAGTTGAACTGCTTGTGTGAAATTCTATTTTTTCGTCCTGGACCTGGAGGACCCTGCCCGCACCCTGTCTGAGTCCACACTGGCTAACCCGTGTGATAGTTCTTCTGCACTAGGGTGAGAAGTCTGGAGAGAGGCATGACACCTTGCTGTCTTGTCTGCCGATTGCCTTTTGAATGCTCACAATTTGCTGGTCTCTTCATTCTAGAGCTACCAATTACGAGCTCTTTATATAACCATCCTTCTTAACAACTGAGAGAGAAAAGAGAAAGAGGGGGAGAAAGAGATGAGATGACAGAGTGGCAGATAGAGGTAATGAGTATGATGACCCAGGATGGAGCTGGGTCACCAAACGTGCTTCCCATCATGTAAGTATGTAACATATAGCACTGTGCAAAAGTCAGCAACCCCCTGTGTTAACTTAATTTCTAGGCAGAAAGGTAGAAAATATATCATCATAGTCCAAAGAAAAATTCGAAGTGAAGCTTGGTTTTCACCTCTCCTTTCTCTTTCTTCTTTCAAAGATGGGGTCCTCCAGGACCAAGATTTGGAACCACTGCTATAGACAACTAATTAGCCATCTTGTACCCCGGGGGTGGGGAGCTCGTTTCCTTCTCAAACACACCTGATTCAATTCAGCACTGAACTGTCAGGTTTAGTATGTGTGTTTAGAGCAGGAAAATCACCAAACTGGACTGGACACCAGCCTTTAAGGACTGCAGTTTGCTGACCCAACTCTGCTCTGTTCATCAACGGAAAGTGATCACTGAAAACAGGGCCATTTGTGAACATTCGGGGGCCCTAAGTGACATCCTACTTTTATACCCCACACACCCCAATTATTTTGCCTTAAAGAATGAACAAGAATTCATGCTTAACTAATTCTAAGCAGGAAAAAAGTTCAGTAAGTGCAAAGGTAAATACAATTTATGTAACGAAGGAGGCTTTGAGGCAGGATGCAAGTGCAAGTTGCTTTTAATTAAAGGAGGTTCAAAGTCCAAAAACACAGAGCCAGTGGTGAGTGGAACAGATAAATCCATGACAAAACAAAGCAAACCAACATTACACAAGAGACCACAACAGGGTATATAGACACAGTGCAAGACAACAGGACTGAGCAAACACAGGGGTATAAATACCAACAGAAAACGAGAAACACCTGAGACAAATAAGAGGGCGGGGCAGGGAGATAAAGAACAGGTGAAGACAGGGCAGGACAGGGGAGGAGCCAACATGACAACAAAAGCACATGTCAGATAAACAAAAACACACAGCACTAGGAAACCAAGAAAAAGGCAAAAACACAGAAAGACCAGGTGAAAGAGTGAACAGATGTTACAATTTAACAAAAATTAACCATAAACCAAGGAAATAAAGTATTTATACTAGTAAACTTGTTATGTAAAAAACACATGTAAATAAAATAAAAATATAAAAGAAGCCATCAACAATGTCATTACAGGTTATTTTTGATAATCTAATAATAGATATCATTATAATCATTATAGATACAATTAGATAACATTGAAAAAAAACAAAACAAAACAAGTAAAACCAACTAACCAACCAACCAAATAAAAAAGCACCCCCCCCAAAAAAAACAAAACAATTTATTGTACAAAGTCTTTTTTACAGAATATATTATGTCCAAGAAGCTTTTCAGAAATGTACATCCATCCCTCTATTGAGTAAGCTGAGGGAGACAGTGGTAGAAAAGTCTCCCTAAGAACATGAGGAAAAGACACAAGAGAAATCAAAACTCAAACCATTGTGATTAAACAGAAGCGCTCAATCATGGAGGAAAGATCTATAAATATCTGGTAATTAACTACAAACAATTTACACTGTGGTGACAGCCATTACAATATATTAGCCTATGTTTGAGACATTGTACATGTTTGCTCCACAAACACCAGCACACAAATTTTGAAAATACTAAGGTTGTCATTTCAAGTTTGGCAAAATGAGAAAATGGCAGTCCATCTTCACCATATAATAGATAAGACAGTAGATTTGTTAAATCTGTAATTTGGGCCATGGCCCAGTTACTGGACAATCAACACATAAAATGAGGCAGAGGGAAACACAGAGAAGCAAACAGAAGCAGAGAGAGGGGGAGGAGAGAACTCTGCCACTAACATTTTGATGATTGGCGAGTGAAGTGGGAGGTTCAGGGGAAGGCAGGCACTTACGGCATCTGTACCTTCTAGACTGAAAACTTCTAGAATAAAAGTGAATGACACGACCCCCTCCTCTCCGAGGTTAACAAGTAACTGACTCACAAATTTTCCTATTTCACAACCTACTGTACTTTTTGCAAGTCATTGTATAACAAGGGGAGAACATTGATTTAATGGCTGTTATTGCATGCAGACCCATGCAATTTTCTACGATAAGGCTTCAGTGTTTTGAACAGCTGTAATGTTGTCATAGTATTATGTTGTCATTTGAGTACTAAGTATTTAGTGCAACAATAAAACAATCTATGGTTTTCCTAACCCTAATTCCTGAGATATTACAAACACACACACAAACACACACATTATAAATAAATATATATATATATACACACACACACACACACACACACAGAGCTATATAAATGCAAAAGTGTGAAACTGAGTTATGTTGTATGTTGGAGTGTCTTCCTTGCCAATCCCAAGAGACAACATTTACTGGCAAACATGAAGGCCTTCACTGTTTGAGGCAGCGTGGACCTCGTGGAAATTAAAATTAGATGAGCTATTTAAGGGCACATGCTGTTTCATATTAGGTGCAACCAAGTGTGGAAGAAATGCATGGCAGTGTGCTTGCACGTGAAAGAGATAAAAATGAAAGGAAGAAAAGTGAGAGAGATAGGGAGGAATGCATGATGAAGGAAAAACTAATTCTTCATCAAAGTCTGCCTTCTTTTTAACAAACTGGAATGCAAGCTTTAACAAAAGGCTTTTGCATTTGCAATGCATAGTAGCAGCAGCAGTAGCCACTCTGTTTATGTCCTTTTCTTTCTTTATACATGGTGATCACTACACACATACTACATAAACTGTTCATGGCATCATTATTTTAAATACTAAAGAAAAGCATATAGATTAAAAAATTGCATAGGTACCACTGAGTGTTTCACATGTATGAGTAAAATATGAAACATGCAGGCAAATGTGATGGTATTTCAAAAGGAGACTTCGGATGAAATTCTAAATCAGTTATTAATAGTACCTTGGATATTGGACTAGGTGACACTGATATGAGAAAATGTTTGTGAACACTTTAAGATAAGATCTGACAATCTAGTATTATAGTATTAAATATACAAAATATTATACATACAACCTATTACAGTGCCATATCTTTAATAAACAAATGGTTTAGACCAATCCAAGGCCGTTCTTGGAGGTCCAAAGCATGGCAGAGCAAGCTTCTTCATTTACCATGCCTCAGTCAGGTCTTCAGTTCAGTGCCAAAGCCTTCATGAATTGAATTTGGTGTTAGCGAAGGGAACATGCTCTGGAGAGCTGTGACTTGCCAGCGCTTGAGCTCGGCATCTCTCCTGTGAATGAACATATAAGACTGAAAAAGTCATCAGCCTTGAATGGTATCAAGAAAACCTAAAACAATTCACCGTCTTAAAGAAGAAGTTTTAGTCAACAGGAAGTTTCAGTCTAACAGTGTACACAGTGAGACTAACACACCCAGATTGTGGAAATTTAATATGATCTATAAAATTATTGTGACAGTTTTGATTGTGACATTGATGAATATACAACAAGAGACAAGCTTGGAAGTAGGCCTACATGGCAGTGAGTCCAGGTGAGGATAATTACATTTTGTTAGCTGTAGTAATGTGCTTGTGCTGTGACACGGTAATCTAACCAACTTTAGATTAAGTTAATAAGGGAACAGATTTTGTTTGAGAAGGCCTGCTGGCTTTTATCAGACTGTTATGAGATTGCATGAAAGTATATTTATTGAAGGAAAGAACAAATTTTGTTGACTTATTACAGCAATCTTTAAACCAGGTCTCTACTGACAACACTGATTAACATGAACAGCCACAAAACATAGTTTTTTTCCCTTTAGCCAAACATGTCAACACTTTGATCAATGTGATCAGCATTAGTGTTAGTATGTGTAATAGTCTTAATGAAGTTTAAACACATTTATAACTCGTCCCACTAGGGGTGTGATTATTACTGATACATCGGATCAGGTCAAATATGTTAATATAAATAGATTTTTGTATATGAAGTTAGGGAGGTGGACAAATTTAGGAAAAATGAATTAGATGGTCTAGATTTATGGATAGTAAGTAGATAGGACAGAGATTCTTCGTACAGCACCTTAACTATTAACTGTGCTGCAGCTCCCAACACATGAGTTGACAACTTACAGTTAATGTCCACAGGATGGTGCTGTTGTCTAAATCCAGAGGTGACCAACACTGCTCTTGCATTTATATTTTATTTGCATTCATTCTCTTTCTACCCTACACAATTAAAAGTCCTGTTTTTAGCTCTGTCAATAGTTAACAATGATGTCCATGAACAATTTGTTGGTGAAAACACAAACTTTAGTTCTGGATTGAATAAAAATACAATCAGTGCCATTTTGATCACATCACATGGCAGTTATATATTACAGGACAGTGCTTTGTAAAAGAATAGCCTCATGATGAGCTACAACATTTTGCAGGAAATATGTGTTTAGATGCAAAGCACTTCACTCACTTATTCATTCACTCACATTTAGCAGGCTGAAGATTCTCCACAAGGGGGCATCAGAAGCACTCAAGTAGCTTTAGGTGCTTCATGTGAGTGGTACTTTGCAATTATTACAGAAAAACCGAAGAACAAAGATGCTCTTACTTGCTCATTTGATGTTTAGTGAAGTGGTAGTTTCTGCTTGGAAGAGATTTGAACAGTGTCGAACAGTGAAGAGCATAAAATCAGCTGTGTAAAAGTGGACATAGGCCGCCAGCTTTTTGCTGTGCAGAAAAGATGTCACAACAGTTTTCAAAAGGTCAACTCAGACATGAGCCATACATATTTTATACTATGTGAATTAAAGATAAGGCAAGATAACTCTTTATAAATCAGTGGTCCAGCAGCATACATACAAGACCAGCATAGAAATTGAACGTAGAATTGAATAAGGGACTATAATATGAAATACTATACAATACTATACAGTATAACTATAACTGTACAATTTAAATGTATATATATATATATATATATATATATATATATATATATATATATATATATATATATATATATATATATATAGGTATTGAGGTATTGAACACTCATTCAACATTCACTTCCTTAGAAACTCCCACCTTGTAGCTTCACCTTGTTGGTGTGCAGTTATGCTTTGCAAACAGACAATTTGTGATTAGCTCTTCATCAGTGGTCAGTTCATGACCTCAGAACTGCTCTTGGCTGGATAAGTTTTGGATAGTGGACCACTCTCAACCCAGTAGTGACATTGACATGTGTAAAAACCCCAACAACACCACTGTGTCTGTTACACTCATATCAGCAACACACACACTACCATGAACACCATCAGGTCAGTGTTACTGTTGTGCTAAGAATGATCCACCATACAAAAATATCTGGTCAAGTGGTCAGCAGCAGCCCTGTGGCCAGAAATGAAGCAGTGATGGACGTTGCAGAGGGAATGTGACAAATTGTGCATGACATGATGAGCTACAACCTGTGTTTGTACCACGTTAATGCTTAGTCACATTTTGTGTTGATTTTTTGTATGAGAATGTGTTTTCTTGTATACTCTTTCCATGGGCCATAAAACATTTCAATAAAGTTCAAATAAGAACATTAATTTTACAATTTAATCTCGCAGAACCACAAAATATCAATCTGTAACAAATGAAGAGCAACCCTTTTTGAATTTGCGTACGTGTTGAGATAACTGGCTCCCTCTTTCTGATCTGAAAGGACAGTTCAAAGGGATTAGAATCAGTTTGAGAAAAGATCCCATTACCTCTTCAAGTAGAGCTTGTAAAAATAATCATTCAGAGTTTTATTCAGTTTGTCAGCAAAGAAAATATTTTTGGAGATTTGATATTGTATTGCAAATTAGGAAAATCCCTTCCCTTCTCAAGATCAGTGACTCTCTTCTGCCCTCAAGTGGAGACATCATGGTATTATAAAGGTCTGAGTGCAGATCAATTATGAAAAAGCAAAGGCTACACTGGTGATGGTGTTTTCTAACTATGTTTGCAAGCCTCTGCTAATTGAGCCACAAAATACACAGTTCTGTTAAAGGCTGACACTGAGTGAGAGGAGAATGAAAGAATTCTAAAAATTGTGGTCACTTACTGCATTCTGTATTCAAACAATGAAAAACTGTTCATGGTTTGGTCCAAAGTGTGCTCATGTGCTGTGTAAAGAGTTTTGGAGACAAGAACTCAGTACTGAAAATGCTTATTAAAAACTGTGAAGCTTGTGTTTAGTTTCGCACTCCTAGCGCTGGTAGTACTGTGTGTTTGGAGTAGTCCTAACTAGTGGGTAGAACTCAATACGACTAAATTGGGGAGAAATCCCCCCAAACAAACAAATAAGCAAACAAAAACCCTGTAAATAAACAGTAATTGTGCATTAAAATGTACAGACGTGTTTTCTCTGTACACTTTACAAAGATGGTTCTTCAAGCGTTCTTTAGTCAAGACAATGGTTCTATATGGAACCATGAACATCCCTAAAGAATGGTTCTTCAGATTGATGATGCTTTGTATATAGAACCTTTTTGACAAGGGTAACAATAAAAGAACACTTTTTGGTGTGATATAGAACCGTATTCAACACATTCTATTTGTCAATCTGAGGAACCATTTTACCATACAGGGAACCATTTAAGCATGCAAATGGTTTTTTTGAGTGTTCATAGTTCCATATGGAACTATTATTTTTACTAAAGAACACTTGAATAAGAAACATCATTTTTATGAGTGTATAGGACGTGTTAACTTATTTTTAAAATAAACAATCTATGTAATTTGATCAGGGGTGCCATAGATTTTGCATAAGAATACCTGTGAAGAAACGAATAAGCTTTTACTCAGTTCTGCTTTAGCCATTCACATTCAGTTCCTAATTCCTTTTTTGTGTCTAATTCCTGGACTGCTTCGCTGTTGCTCACATCTGTCACTTTCTAGCTTTTGAGTTTTACTTTAGACAGAAAGAATCCTAAAAAGAGAAAAATAGAAACTAACTGTGCTGATAGATGCTGGATGAATTAAGACATTCCGCTGTAGACCTGTAATGAAATAATAATAGTATCTTTATTATAAGGCACTTTTCATAACAGTGGCAACTCAAAGTGCTTTAGAGACATGGGAAAATGTTTTACAGTAACAGACAAGACAGATCACGTTAAAAAGAAATACCAAAGAGACATAGAAATTTAATTAAATGCTGAGTTAAAGAGATACCCTGATCTCTTTATCTACCCTGAAAGATATCCTGATGCTTGTCACACCACAGTGTGGGATTTTTTTTTTTACTTAAGTTGGTTCAATGAAGTATCAGTGAGTCTGGGTTTAGGCAGCTCTTCCCATCTCAGATCAGAACTACAGGACAGCAGATGTCTCTCTGTAGTAAATCAACTCAAAGCCATTTGAGGGCGCTGCAGCGCAGGGTTTATAAAGGCCTGATTTGAGTGCAGGAAGGACAAACTCTTTGTGAAAGGGTGGTTTGGGGATTGAAAAGGAGCTGCACAGCACAGACAATCGTGAACTGCAGGCCTTGGCATAATTAGCAGTGTGATTACAGCAATAAAGCAGAGCTGTCTCAGAGAGTCATTGAAGGAGAGCCGCATGAATCTTGGGTGAGGTGCTCCCAGAGACAGAGAGTGGGCACTGTTGTCTGATACACCATCCAAAACACATTCACGTGCACGCACACACACACACACACACACACACACACACACACACACACACACACACTCACACACAGATACCATCTGTTTAAAGAGCATTTATCCGCTTTGGTCAGCAGAAAACAAATGTCTTAAGTGTCTTTTTATGTCTTTCATTCACACACAGCCTGAATGAAACTTCCTCTGTTTGTGTCTATGTGTGTGTGTTGGTGGTGTGCGTAACAAAGTCTCAGTCTCAGTGCACCTTGTGCTGAGTCTGAATTAATATGTGTGTTTGATGTCCTATTCTTTAACCCTGTACGGTAATTGCTACAAAAGCAAATGTTTAAAAACAAAAGTTTGATTCACTTTTCTTGCATAAAATAGGCTTTTGCATCATTCTATAGTCAACATTAGGGTTGGGATGTAATGGAATACAAATATTGGGAAACATTCGGAATACAGAAATTAAATATCTGTATTCAGTCTAAGTTACGTTTTGTAAAGGCAGTATTCACAATACAGTTACTTTTTACATTTATTGAAGAATACATATATATAATACAATAAAAAAAAACATAAACCAATCAGTGCACAGCAAATATGCTCATTAGATGAACTCTAAAGAGGACCTAAATTAACAGCTCCTTTGCAAATTAAAGATCCTACTAAAGCGTAAGTAGACTGATAAATCAATATGATGAGTCAGTTATTAATCTCAGCGTCACTCAGCTCTGCTAAAGCCTGAGTAGACTAATAAATCAATATGATGATCAGTTATTAATTTCATTGTTACTGAGCTCTTTTGAGTGATGATCAAAAAAATAATCTCCTCAGTAGTGGATATATTTGCAACTGATACTCCAGCTCGGGGGGATTGTGGGAACAGCAGTGGACTGAAGCAGTGAGAGAGAAAAAGATGAGAATTTGAGGAAGTAATTTCAATTATGAGTGAATTTTTTAATGAAACGTGCATCAAGACAGAGAGTAATTACATGAAGAAAACAGACAACCAGAACAGCAAGGAACACACACACACACGCTTTCTAAGCTGCTTATCCTACTGGGTCATGGGGGTGCTGGAGCCTATCCCAGTGCTCACTAGGCAGAAGGCACAGTAAGGAACCATGTGAATTAAAAAAAAAAACATATCTTATGTACCTTTCCAAGATTTATTGTAAATGTATTGTAAATGTAGACTAAATGTATTCCTATTATGTTTCTTTTTAAGTGTTGTAATGGAATACGCTACTGAATACATTTAAGACAGTGTATTCAGTACACAGCCATTACTACAGTATTTTGCTCAAACCTGGTCAACATCATGACCATATTCAGAACTCTGGGTCTGGAGTGGTTTTGCTTAAGAAGAAAAATAGATTCCCTTTTTTGAAAATTACTGATATTGAACCCTGAAGTAAACAAAAAGGTTCCAGACCCAATATGTTTTCTGTTGTGCAGAACCAAAACATCACTGGATCCTGTGAAGGAGTCAAAATGCAAATAATGCTACATACATAATATAAGCAAACTAACACTTAAGCACATTGAAATAAAGACACATGAAAACAAGTCTACTATTAAATTTCAACACTATAGAACAACACCAACTACTCAAACTGTAGACTACAACTGCTGAAGCAACTTAACTAACATATGAGACAAAGCTTGCAGGTTTGTGTGGGGTACTTTGGGTTAAGTTGTCAGTATTATGATTTCAAGACTGTAGCAGTGTTTACTTGTATAAGCAATATTCATGCTTTGACTACTTAACAACCTTGTAATTTAGAGATTCCAGTGATATTTAGAGTAAAAATGTACACAGGACAAAATGCGAGAGAGACAGAGAGAGAGAGGGAGAGTGAGAGAGAGAAAGAGAGAGAGAGACGGAAGCAGAAAGAGAAAGAGTGAGAGAGAGCCATGTGACGGAAAAACAAACGATGTGCAAAGCCAGGGAAAAGGGTCAACAAAGGGAGGGAAGGAGAGGGGGAGAGAGGGAAGACCTCTTCCGACAGAGCTGCGTCAAGCCAAGAAGTGGTCTGACCTGCTTTCCTCTCCCCCACTTTAATTCTCCCTCCCTCCTTCCTTCTTGTCCCTCTTATCCATCCTTTCATCCCTGTCTGCCAAAGCTAGCTCTACATCCCCTCCTTTAATTCTTCATCCCCTGCTGACAACATGGGGGGCTCCAAGTTTACCACCTAGGAACTCTTTTGTCTCTCAGACATCAAACTGAACTTCACGTTTCTCTTGTGGTTAAAAGCAACTTCCGGCCTTTTCCACATATTTGGTTTGTGGTCTTGCTTAAAGGGGAACTCCACCGATTTTTTAAAAATTGTGCATCATTTAGTCATTGAGGTATAAATAAAGTCTTTCAGAGTGGTTTGATGTGAAATGATTTACTGTAAAGAAGCTTTCTTTACAGTGGTGTTGATAGAAACCAGGGGTAATAGTATTTAAGATGACCGGTGAACCTATAGTGTCTGCTCAGTTTTTATATTTAATGTTGATAATTGTGAAACAGTGATAAATCTGAAAAAAAAAAAAACTATTTTGCCTTACAACATCCTGCATGTACTTCTCTGCCCTGAATGGATTTTAATATCACATTTTAAACCAAATCTCAAAACTATGATTAAAAAACAGTGTCTCAAGCATCACATAACATATTTGTTAACGATTTACTGGAATAGTTTTCTGTAAGGTCACTTTTAGAGACACTGAAGCCTCAGATGTCTGGTTTCTATCACAACCATTGTAAAGAAAAGAGTTGGTAAACATTTCACATCAAACCACTCTGAATAACTGAATGCCTCAAGTGTGAGACCCATTGACATCACAGACTCTTGATACCTTCTTTGCAATGCTCTGCCAAGCCTTTATGGCAGCCTTTCAGCTGGTGCTTGTATTGGGGTTGTTCTGTCTTGAGTTTCCTCTTAAACAGCTGAAAAGCATGCTCAATTGGGTTTAAATCATAAGATTGACCTGGGCAGTCTATAACGTCTTGGTCAAGGGTGCAGTATGTTATTTGTCTCAGGGGCACTGGTGGTAATTTTAGGTCCCCTCAAATTTTCACACATGGGCCTCTTGCCTAATCTCATTTGCCTCAACAGGACTTGTCACAACATTAAAATGTGTAAAATTTTCATAATAACCATATTTTGTTAGATTTACATTTTGTTATTATATATAAACCCTTGCTATCACCATGCTGTCATCTCTAGCATGCAGCAAGCTGTGAATAACATGAACATAGGAAACATGACTGCATATCAACATGCTGTATTCCTGTTTGTTGCTTTTCAAAAGTGTTGCATTTTGGCTGTTTAAGCAAAACTCAACATGATATCACAAAACAGAGGAGATGGACATGTTGGAATTGTCTTCCCTCATCATAGACAGGAGCGGTCTAAGCACTAAGCAAAGGTATATATATATATATATATTATATATATATATATATATATATATATATTGCTTTGTTTTTTTCAGTCAGAACAGAATGCTGCACAGGCACAAAGTACTCAAAACTGTATTTTATGTTGCTAGCACTAATGTTTCAGTGTTGGTTTCAGTGGGTATATACTCAAAAAAGAACTCCAGTCAGGTTATGTACTTCTCTCAAAATGTATTGGGATTATGTTACTTGTTACTTTATTTCTGAAATACTTTGTACCAAATTATCTCGCCATACTGACAAATGATTTTGCTTGTTTTAAGCATAGATCTTAAAACAAAATTATCTGCCAATAAAATCTGATCATTCCACTTAATGCAATTACTTAAGCAAAAACTGTCTAGACATGAAGTTAATATTTTACAACAATCTCAAAATGAGAAATATTAGATAAATTGACAAGTTTTAAGATGGTTTCATTTGCCAAAATATACATTTTTGCAATGTAGATGGTCTTGCCATTTGGGAGCTCAGAGCCCTAACCAATTTAAAAATGCGTATTCAGGGGCCCCATTCTTGTCTCTTGCATGGAGCCCCAGAACCACTAAATCTACCCTGCTCTTATAGCACCCAGTGCATTGTCTTGATGAATTATGAACGCACCCAGTGAGTTTGGAGGCATTGGCCTGGACATGGGAAGAGAAGATATTTATGTGCACCTCAGAATTCATTCTACTGCTACCATAAACAGATCCTCAATGAAGACCAGTGCACCAGTTCCAGAAGCAGCCATGCATACCCAAACCATGGCACTACCCCCTCCAGACTTCACAGATGAAGTGGTGTGCTTAGGATCATTTGCAGTTTTTTTTTTCTCTGATAAAATTACTCTTGACCTCATTTGTCAATTAAAAGTTGAACCAGGACTCGGTCTGTGTCATATTTTACTTTGTAAACAGTATGGTATATGTTGTATGTTGTAACAGCTGACATTCTTTGCTTTAATACATAAATACATACATATCAGAGATACAAACTGCAGCGATTTCAAATATTTTATTCATGTGGAAATTATGTTCACATTTCAAACAAGAAAAAATTATGCATCTATGTTTTTGGACATAAATAGGGCAACTTAAATGAGACAACATATTCCACATAGTGTTTTTCAAAAAAACTGTAAACTGGCCATTTCATTGCATTAAGTACACCTTTTTTATTTATACTCATTGTCTCTTTCATCAGCTCCACTTACCATATAGGTCCATGTGTTTCTCTTATTTTGTTAGCCCCCTTTCACCCTGTTCTTCAAAGGCCAGGGCCCACACAGGACCACCACAGAGCAGGTACTATTTGGTGGAGGATCATTCTCAGCACTGCAGTAACACTGACGTGGTGGTGGTGTGTTAGTGTGTGTTGCGCTGGTACAAGTGGATCAGACACAGCAGTGCTGCTGGAATTTTTGAACACCTCAGTGTCACTGCTGGACTGAGAATAGTCCACCAACCAAAGGTATCCAGCCAACAGCATCCTGTGGGCAGCGTCCTGTGACCACTGAGACTAGGAGATGACCAACACAACCTGTGTAGCAGCAGATGAGCTACTGACTCTGACTTTACATCTACAAGGTGGACCAACAAGGTAGGAGGTTGGACAATGAGTAGACACAATGTGCTCTGTGGTCATCCTGTGGGGGTCCTGATCATTGAAGAACAGGGTAAACGGGGCTAAGACATTATGTAGAGAAACTACAGTCTGGACTACAGTCTGTAATTATTAGTTTTATATCAGCTTGTGAGTTTTACATCTTGTTAAACTTACTCCCCAAATAAAGCTGTATTTACTGTCTGTGCACCTATTGTCTTTGTGTGTCTGTCTATTGAACATATTTTTTTTAATCACTGTATTGGAGAAATAGCCTAACAGTGTTTTGTTATACTGTACAACCGCATATTGGTATAATGACAATAAAATTGAATTGAATTTGAATTGAATTTTTATCTTCTCTCAGAAGAAAATATTTGCTTAATGTATGAGCCACTTGTTCTCTTTTGGCATGTAAATGTAATGGCTGCTGAGACTGAGGCTAAGTGTTTTCAGCTATTTCAGAGAGACTTTTACAAAGGAATTTGGTACATACTGAGCCCTGTGTCAAAGGCCAAACATTCCCCTTGTGTTGATGTATCCTTACAGAATGAGGTCAGGCTGAATAACATTAATGTCAAGTTTTCTCTTAAAGGGTAATTCCACCAATTATTTAACGGTTCTGCATAATTAAATCAAAAGATGTAAACAATGTCATTCAGAGTGGTTTAATGTTTAATGCTCCATTCTAGAAAATTACCAAGTCATAATTGTTCACAGTGGTGATGATAGGAACCAAACATTTAAAGAATTCAATTTTTTTATAAGCTACATCACAGATAGCTATTACATGAAATGGTTATGGATGCATAAGGCTTTGTGTTCCAGTTGTTTTTAGACCTTTGGTTTTAATGCATTCTTTGTAGAGAGGTTTATGCAAGGCAGAGGGTCCTTCCCCAGAAAAAAAAGAGAAAATGATGACAATTTTGACTTAAAACTTAAACTAAATCAGTTTTTGTACCTCATACTGTATATTTACTGAGAGAGTTTCATGTGAGTTATTTGTGCTGTTATGGTTGTTGAAAATTACACTCTCTTCTACACTAACTTACACTGCTGACACGTTTCTTGAAAATAAGCTAAATCTTGTCTGCTTCAGCCAAAAAGGGGCATAAATTAAGGGCATAAATTGACATAAAAAGATTATATCCATAATCCAAATTAATTTAACTAATAGATAATAAAGCCACAGATGAAAGGAACCTGCCAGCATGGTAAAAGCTGTATTTTCAAACACAACGCACAGGCAGTACAGCAGAGACTGCTCAGTGCCATAAGACTCTTACAGCTCTCCTTTACCACTAATAAATAGGATGCTTCCATCACAAGTCACGTCTAGCTAGTAAGCCAGAAGGCTAAACACAGAACTGAGGGATGGCTACTAGCTTTTACTGCTACTAGCCATAGCCAATTATCTTGCAAAGCAAACTATGTCTACATGTCTCAAATGTACTTAAGTATGTAAAACTAATTGCATTTCATTTTCACACGTCTTAAAAAGGGACTGATGCTCTACTAACTGCTTAGAACAGATCTCATCCACCAACTTTTGGAAGAAACTAATACCAAAGAAAAAAAGAGGGGTGTGTGTGACTTTTTGAGGTAAAATCTATGATATAATTAGAAGAATATGATTGATACATAATGTAAAATGACCATAACTACATACTACCAAAATAATAATAATAAAATAAAATAAAAAGGATAAAAAACACAGATACCAAAACTCTAATAATAATAATAATAATAATAATAATAATAATAATAATAATAATGAATGCAATGAAATTCCACACAACAATGATTCACAATGTGCCATTTCAGCTTGTCTACATTTACATGAAAAGTTTACGAATTGGCGGAATACTCGAGGAGTCCCCAACAACGGCTCCATTTACAGAGAGAGAGAGAGAGAGAGAGAGAGAGAGAGAGAGAGAGAGAGAGAGAGAGAGAGAGAGAGAGCTGGGGGAGGAGAAGAGAATTCATGAATTAAAGGTACTGAGGCGGAGAAACAGTGCCTGAACTCTTATTTACATCTGCGATGTGAAACGCGCTGAGAGGAGAGGAGAGACATTTTGTTTACGGCCGCTGACAAACTTAGTGAAAAGCCACCTGAGGAGAGAGAGAGAGAGAGAGAGAGAGAGAGAGAAGAGAGAGAGAGAGAGAGAGAGAGAGAGAGAGAGAGAGAGCATAGCCCCCATCATTACATAATAAAGTGTCCGAGCAGGGCCGGTACAGACTGACACTCAGCTCTGACCGATCAAACTTCTGTAAACTCTGTTTTTTTAGCGCAGACTCTGCAGAATCGGCGCCTTTCCAGCTTTGCTCGCTTTGCTAAGAAACAATGTAGAAAGAGGCGCCCAAAGCCGAACGGAGAGAGTGTTGCCCCCCGTGGACATGAGGACAGGGTCCCAGCTCGCTGAACGGAGACTCTTCTCGGCCTAAATGTTTCCTCAGCTTGACAAGTCGGAGTAGAATCGCATAAATAAGACCAGTCAGCTCCTGATCGTAAGGTAAGAGAGGAACGCAGCCTTTCGTCATAGATTGAATTTTAAAAATTCACACAGTTGCAAACAGGTGATACGTTCATATGTTATGCAAAAGGAGAGGAGAACAAGCTGTAAACAAGTTTTGAATTAGTTTTGTACTGCAAAGCACTATTTAATTGGATCTGAGAGGTGCATGTGCTCCTCTATTCCAAAACAAACCAACACAGCTCTAAAATATGACACTTATGTAAATCATTCTTCATTCATTTACTGGTTTACTGAATGCTTTAATAGAACGATGAACACTCAAAGAACCTTTTCGGGCATAAATGATTTCTCCATGATGGAAAAGCTGTTGTAAGTTTCTTTAAAGAACCTTTTTTTTTTTAAAAAAAAAAGTTTCTGTATAGGAGAAAATGGGTTCTGCTCTTGTTATAAGTCATATAGGACCTTTCTTAGGTTCTATATAGAACGCTTTTTGTTAAGGGCACATACAATAACAATACAGTCACTGTCAGTATTAATGAGGGTTGGCCACAGTCAATAACAGTGCTGTTGGGGTATGAGCCCCTACTGAGGCCCTCAGTAAGGATGATTGTGATACTGATGTTGTAAATGAATGACAGTTGGGTTTTTATATTAAAACAGAAGCAGGAATCAAAACAGCTTACATGACTGTTGCACTATTGATGGCTCGTCATTGCTGCTCTTGTTGTTTTGGAAGCTGCTTTTCAAAAGTCCGCGCCAGAACTGTCTCAACATTACATCACACAAATGCTCTAAAATCAAAGAATCAAACAGCCAGACTGGGACTGCGGAAATGCTTTTGTTATTTCTGATAAAGCAGACAAACAAAGAGATTGGTGGCTAAGCTATTGCTAAATACACTAGCACTTTTTAAAGGGTCCATTAAGCAAATGTTTTGAATTTATTGATTTTATGATGTCATGAAAAACAATACATTCACGTACACCTATTGCCTATTCAACCTACAGCAGTTTAGCCCTGACCATTTTTGCTGAAGTTATAAGTACTGTTCCAGCCCAGACTTCTTTCTGAATGAGGCACAATACTCCTCAGCCATTCAGGACAGAGGTAATTTACATATATCAGCCTTAAAGGCACAGTAACAAAATGAGCCCGTTTAATTCTAAGGGATAAAGAGAGGTTGAGAAATTTCCATGTAAAAATGTATTATAAATGTTTTAGTACATGCACGTACATAAACATTTTAAATGCAAAAACAATGTAGAAAATGGGATGTTGGATACACATCTAACAAATGTGAACAGTAGGATTATAAGATGCAATCAAAAAATACAGGTTCAGCTGGCTCATTAGGGTTTTCTGAGCTCTTAAAACAAATCGCTGAAGCAGAGAAATAGTTTCTGATTGATTAATTGCAGTGTGCTTATAAGTACTAAAAAGAATCTTTCATGGACTTTGGTGCACTGTATGAATATGTCTGTGTCTGTATGGAAAAACTTTGAGCATTTCTCTGATTTCATGTTTACCTCTTAATCTAATCATCATGATCTGTGAGAAGCATCAGATTTTTTTTGTTGTTCGAATTTATTTGTTGCATATGTTTAATTTAAAAGTATGAAAACTTTTCTCTTGATCAAATTGGCAGCATTCAAATATGCTGCTGTCCAATGTAAAAGAGTGAACGTGAAGCGTACTGTCCAATTAGATCACGTATAAACTATGGTAGAGGCCAGTGATATATTTAAGCATAACTGTTTCATGGAAATTGTTAAAAGTGCATTTTAGGGTAAAGTGAATTTACTTAGCTAGTGCTTTTGATATCAGACTCGGGTAATTTAGTGATGGTATGGACTTCAAGCCAAAAGGTTTATAGCAAACTTCTGTCTGTAAAATTAGAAAAATAATTCAGTATTGCAATGTTTTATGCCCTTAGCTTTGGGCTAAACATTGTGCGTTTGTTCCACAAACCTGCCCAAAGTGTGTTTTGTGATGAGCTACATTTTTAATTGAATTTACTAAATTTCCTTTTTTGAGGCAGGAGTGCTTAATGCAGCTTAGAAGAAGTTACAGACATGATGAAATGTGTCAGTAGTGATTAAATGTGATCATATGAACTACCAACCAGAGGTGGGCAGTAACTAGGGGTGTACATTCCAACCAATTTTCACGATATCAAGTATTCCTAAAAGTTAACCAACGGATATCTGGTTAACCACAGAGAAAAAAGGAAACAACAAAGACAAAAAGGACTTCAGCCAAAATGACCTTAGGGCTGCAGGCTTACTTTTTAGATGTTAAGGTTAATATTTAAGAATATTATTAGAAAAGCGTGAGAGCAATCGGTAGGTTTTCATGTTGGATGATTAATGGAGGCTCTTCAGATGAGCTAATGAGCCAGCTTGGAAGCTGATGAGTACTCATCTTTTACACAAGATCATTTCTTCTCAGTGGACAATGTGCCAACATGTTAGTTTATCAGAGAAATACACAGTATTTTCACTGTTTCTAGCTAACATCAGCATAGTAGAGTATTTAGCCCAGTTGGTGAAAAAGCACCAGCTGCCTCACCTTGTTTTCACTGAACTATCGTCTTCTTGTCATGAAACATAGCAACTACATGAACAGTGATTTCAGTATTTGAATACTGGCACCTTGAACAGTTAACCGAGTAATTAAGTACCCACACATCATAGTAACTAATTACTTTTACTCAGTTACATGTACTTAAATAAATGTTTTGATGGATGTGTAATTTCCTGAGTGCTTTTCAATGATAATACTTTGATTTCTACTTAAGTATATTTGTGAGGAAAGTAATTAACTTTTTACTCATTCATATTTTAGTCATTAACATTTAGTTAATTTTTGATGTTTTTTTTCTTTATATGTTGGCAGCTGCCACTTTCTCCGGTTACAGAAGGGGCTTTAGGGTGTGGTGTGCAAAGCTATTGTTGTTCTCGAGTTAAGATGCATGTATGTGTTTATTGCGTTTCATTGTGTTGGGCTGTGGGGTCAGTTAACGTGGGTTTGCATCTTAACCATAAAAAGAAAATATATGGCAGGGGTGACCTGCCTGCTACTCTGGTTGTGTTTGAGTGGCCTTTTCTGCTGTGTTTTCCATAAAAAAGCTGTCCTTCAGTAGAAAAATGGCGTCCTCCTCTTCCTCTTTTGCCCAATGCTACACTGATGTCAGGAAGTGGGATCTTGCCACTGAGCTGGAAGAGGTAGAGCGGAACATCAACAAACTCAATGGTGGACGGATGAAGAAGAGAAGCCAGTGAAAAAGAAACAAGCGGAAGAAGAGCCGGCTATCCAGCAGCAGTTCAGGCAGGTGCTGGTGGTTCTGTCAGTTAGGAAGCTGTTTCCGGACAGAGAGGGGTGAAAGAGAAAGCGGATAAGTGTACTGGCGGGAGAGTTGAGCACAATGATCTGGGAGGCATACCCAGCGTTCGAGAGGATGACACAGGAGAAGTTGGCACTGGAGTGTTTCATCAACGTGCTGGAGGAACCGAGGCTGCAAGTGCAGCTCACGTTCAAGCAGGCATTTTGGCTGGTGGAGCTCATCCTTAGTTCACAGGCTTCAAGGCAAGTAACACAGTGCTACCCGGTGGAGGCGTTTGAGGAGGGGGGGGTGTGTGAAACAGCCCCTGAGTGAGTAGTGATGGAAAGAATAACACTAAGCATTGACGCCACCACCTGGAAGAATGGCCGCTGTTGCAGGCTTCGGGTCAAGTGAAGCATAAATGGTAAAAGGCTCATCAACACAAGCTTGTCAATATCACTGCTATGGCCAGGCATGCTCCTCCAGACTGAGAGAGGTAGGCCAGACAGCTGGGATTTGACAACCATTCAATCAGGTCTGTCACTGGCAGCCAAGTTGACATGAGGGGAAAAAGTGGCTCTCAGTTGTCCTGGGGGGTCTTAGTTGACTACATGAGTTCTGACCTGTGCCCGCATGGGATACGCATATACTTAGATTTACTATGGGTGCCTGAGGCTGCACCCAACATCAGGAAGGCAACACTGGGCTTGGAGGACAGGCAAGAAGAGCAGCATGCAGCAGCCAGCGACCGAGTTGAGGTGGAGAGACGAGGCTCCTTGGAAGCGAGGACTTTGTCCTCTTTGGGGGTAACAACTGGCACTGGATGAGCTGAACATGCAGCATCAAAGCTGGTGGGCAAAAACCCAGCAGTAGGGCGTGCTGTCAAGTAGAAGGCTTTTCATGGGTGAAGCTGATGGTATGGGAGGAGCTGAACATGCAGTGCCTGTGCCAGAGGATGGATCCCTAAAGGTTGTGGCATTACCTGCATCAATGGATGTTGGAGACAGCAGAAGGTGCAGAGGGCACTGGCAGTGAGTGCATAAATGGTTTGTATGACATTGAAAGTGGTGCACAAGCTGTGGCAGCGGAGAGAAGACAATGTTCATATGGCAGTTTATGGTAATGGCCTTCCCCTTCAGAAACGCACCAGCTACATTTGCAAACTTGGAGCAGGTGTCACAGGATATCAAGTCGGTAAACCTCCGTCCCTTTTTGCTATCCTGCGCTACAGGAAGGGACGCTGCCCCAAGCTCCAGCCACCATGGAAGAGCACCTGCATGGTGGAAGAGCAAATGGGCGGGCTAGTGTATCTAGTCCAGGTGGGGTGGCGGACTGTTGTTGTCCATAGGGACAGACTGGCCCTGTACTGGCCTTGCGAATGAGACCCCAATGCCGACTCAGGAGGAGGGGTCGCATCAGAGTCACAGCCGAGGAGCAGGTGCCCTGTGGCACTTGTTTCTGCATCCCCCCCTGCCACCCCATGTTAGAGACTTTTGTTGTTGTTTTTGTTGTTGTACATGTTGTTGTTCAAAACTGTTGGCCAAAATGTAAATAAATAAATAAATAGTAAAAAAATGTATTTTTTAACATTACGCTGTATTTTGTTAATAAATCGGTAAAACATTACAAGAAAGATAAAAATGTAATGAATTATATATAGAACAAAAGTATGTTTTTCTCTCTTTTACTTGATTGTAGTAAGTATATTTAGTCTTCTGTACCCACCACTACTAACAAGAAAGTTCATGTAGGACTGAACGATTTGGGGAAAATGTAACTGCGATTTTTACTAACCAATACTTGAATTGTGATTTAAATATTATGATTTTCTCTAAATTAATCTGTGGGTGAATTTGTTTGCCAGGGAAACCAGCACATCCATTTTTTTGGGCCTGAGGCTTGAATGCTGAATGTAGTGTACCAGACTGCCAGTTCACAAGCTCCACATGAAACTTGTTAAGACGTGTGAATAATGTAGTATGTAATTAAAATTGTAGCTTTTGCGATTTGGAAACTGCAGTGTTTCAAATTGTGATTTTAGTATAAAAACGTCATTAATTTTAAGTCAGAAGGTTTGCAACAGTATTACAATCTTAAAATTACTAAAAAATACAAAAAAATACTTCAGTAAGAGCAACAGTGCTCTGAACTTTGCTCATGCTTGGTGTGGCTTTCTCTGATAAAGAGCAGGGGGGAGGAGAGGTTGTGTAAAGGTTGTGAAGAGGTTGTGAGGAGGTTGTGAGTAGGTTGTAAGGAGGTTGACGGAGGTTTTTTTGTCGAGGTCGGCAGGAACGAGAAGGGTACTGGAATGCACAACTGCAGAATACTGATGAGTGTGTTTTGCTACTGATCCGTTTTCAATCCATCTCTACATCCTCTCTCTCTCTCTCACTCTCTCTCTGTCTCTCTCCCTCACACACACAGTGTCGTATTTTTCAATGGTGGCTTTTGTCCCTTTCATCTCCTCTCCAAACAAAGGATTCTTGTGCATACAGGACAGAGAGCGAGGGATGGAGTGAGGGGTTGAGGGAGGAGAGAAAGTGAGAGGAAGAGTGAGAGAAAAGAAAGAGTTTGAGGATGACAGCAATTTGTAAACTTAAATGCAGGAGCTCCGTCCTAAACATGATTTTTTTTATTTTAACAGTTCAGCCAGATCGTATCTGAACGTTCTGTGCTGCAGGGTGTTTGTGTTTGTGTGTGTTGAAGTGCAGTGTACTTGTACAGTAACTGTGTGTGTGTGTGTGTGTGTGTGGGTGCATACTCGCCGGAGCTCAGGGGTCAGCTGTGTGTACACTCAGCCTATCACACGTGGCCCTCTGAGAGGCAGCCCCCTCCTCGCTCGCCCAGAGTTAGTATTCAGAGCACAGAGACGCAGACAGATACCTATTCATATCCACAGTGTGAGTCTAGCACAGAGAGAGAGAGAGAGAGAGGAGAGAGAGAGAGAGGGGGAGGAAAAGAGCAAGAGAGTGCAAGAAGGCATAGCAGAAGACAGTGTAAGGGTATGGGAGAGGATGAAAGGGAGAGGAAAGAAAGGGAGGAGTAGAAAGAGTGAAATTAGTGGGAAGAGAGAGAAAAGGATAGAGAAAGTGAGAGAGAAAATGAGAAAGTCATAAAGAGAGAGAGAGAGTTAAAAGAGGGGAAGAGAGAATGAAAGAGAGAAAGAGAACAGAGAGAAGAGTGAGAGAGTAGAGTGCATAAAAGATATGAGAGAGAAATAAGTAAGAGAAACAGAAGAAGGGGAGAAAGAGGAGGATGAGAGAGAGAGAAAAACAGAAAAGGGTGAGAAAACCCAGGAGAAGGAGTAAAAAGGGTAAAAGTGGGGGAAAAAAAGACAGACACAGAGAAAAAGGAGATAGAAGGAGGAAAAGAGAGAGAAAAGGGCAGAAAAAGAGAGTGGGGGAGGAAAGAAGAGAAAAAAAGAAAATGAGAGAGGGAGGAGAGAGAGAGGGAGAGAGAATGAGAGAGAGAGAAGGAGTGAGTGAGAGAGAGATCAGAAAAGAGAGAGCGTGTCAGATCACTTTGGTACTGGCACTTTTGTTTTATTTATTTATTTAATTAGATTCGGAAACCAAGAGCTGAATGAATCAAAAGCTTCCATTTAGAGAAGAGAGAGAGAAAGTGAGAGAGAGAGAGAGAGAGAGAGAGAGAGAGAAGTGAGAGAGAGAGAGAGAGAGAGAGAGACAGACAGACAGAGAGAGAGAGAGAGAGACAGACAGAGAGAGAGAGAGAGAGAGACATACAGACAGACAAGCTGTAAAAGGATTCACCTTTTAAAGTGATGCTCTGTTCAGTCTGAGAGGAGGTGTGGAGGTGCTGTGTGTGTCTGTGTGTACTGATTAAGCACTTCTCATTAAGGGAGCTCATTCTGCCATCTGCTCCAAATCACTGTTGAGGATGTAATGGATATAGATTGCTGATACATTGATAAAGTCAAAGGAAACTAAGTGAATGAACAGGAGTTCAAAAATGATTAAAGAACTATTTGGACGGGATAAGTTTTTCACGCAGAGGTGGAGTAATGTGATTGTACCACTGGGCGTATGTAATGTTGATGAGCAGTTTGCATGGGATAAGAAATCTTGGTATAAATCACAGAGAAGGGAGTGGCTAATTGATTTATGCAGACTGCCTTTAGTCCTGAAACAAGTAGAAAACACAAACATTTAATTAATTCAGTTTACCTCGACCATCTGTCTTGTCTTAAGTGAATGCATTGTAATGTTTCAATATTCTGAATTGCTCTCATATCTGCTAGAACAAAACACATTGGCTTGATTTTAGCCACAGAGAACCCAAGTAAGTTCTTCTTTAAGTGACTTCATACTTAAGAAACCCTGAACTTACACAGAAAATGATTTTCTGTGCAATGGCAATTTTACCAACTTGTCAATTCTCACAGGATTATTATAACCTGACATTATTTATATTGCTTGGTGTGTAGCTGTCAAGAAGCCATGAAGAATATGAAATAGACAAAAAAGAAGAACACTTGCACATCAAACAAGGAAGGTGGTGGTGTTTGAGGTCATGTCCATGCTTTCTCCTCAAACAGTTCTTATTGACATTTCAGAAATCTGGAGATGAGTTCATCCCAGACTGCGCACAAACTTAGCAAACCCAAGTGCTAGCCAGCCTGAGTGAGGTCCAAAGCTCTAACAGCACATATTGGCAGACATCATGATCTTGAATTTCTGTCACAGATTACTTAATATTACTTAATACCATTTCTGCACCTTTAATGCAAACATTTAAAATGCTTCAGGCCTGTAGCAGCTCAGCACATAATTCACTGCTAGTGCTAATATGCAAGAGACAGAAACACACTTTATTTACTTAATTTCCAGTTTAAAAATGGCCTCTAAGTTCAAGATATTCATTTTCAGTGATATTTCTGAGATTAGATGTAAGAAAAGCAACTTGCACAAGGAACTGGAAAGTCAAAGGAACATTGGTAAAAAAACAGGAGTTTCTAAAACTGGGATTTAAAAAGATATTATTAAATTATTTTATTTTACAGATTATTAAAACATATAAAGATGGGTCTCTTAACAAGAGCTAGTAGACCACCAAAACTATCACCATCAAACAAAATTGCTGCAGCTTTCATCTGAAAAAGTTGCAAATCAAGCAAATAAGCTGCTGGTGTTCTCAGAACAATGGGCTGATCACCCCAGAGTCCAGACCTCAACATCACTGAATGTGTTTGGGATTCTTTGGATTGTGAGAAGCAGAAAATGCAACCAACTTTGAAGACATTTGAATAAAAATATTGGAGATTTCTTAAAAAAGAAAGCAATTGCGTCTAGTTGTAGAGACTTTCATGTAATTTTCTGTTAAATGAGTACTTTATGTACTTTATGTGGTGGTGGGTGTTGGTCAGTGTGGTAACAGTATAAAGTTTGTTTTGCAGTGAGAGGTTTTCTTTATCAATCAGAGGTCCTTCTGTCCCTCCATCTATAAATCTCTTCTCTGCAGCCCCTCGTTCTCTCCCTCTCTTCCTCTGTCTCTCTCTGTCCTTCACTTTGTGTTTGGGCACTGAATAAGCCCCCCCTTGTCTCCGATCCCCTCTGGCCCGGTGAGGTCTTGGGCAACATGTGAGTGAACCCGTGGTAAAAAAGGAGCTGGAAAAGCGAGAGGCCAGCTGCCTCGCTCGCTTCAATGAGGCCTGTTTCATGTGCCAGAGCAGCTGGGCTGTGTGAATGGAGCACTGCAAACAACAGGACGCTGGGCCTCAGGGGCACCTCTGTGCCCACCTCTACATAGCAATGCCATCCACAAGCCTCAGGAGAGCAAAGCCACTCTCACTTGTCTGCGATAGCATCAGCAGTGCCCAGTCCAGACGCTCTGTTGTGACCCTGTTAGATGCTATCTCGCTAAGAGTCCTGCTAACAGTACTTAATGCACGGTGCTTTAGTGGTGAGGGAGAGTGATTAAATGCCATATTCCAGGTCACTCTTTTTTCTGTCACAAGGCGCCAGGTTGTCTGAGATGGTATCACATCACTCGTTGTGATGAGTTTCTCACAGTCCGGACAGACAGCTGTAGCTCTTCTCAGAGCACTGAGCATTCACTACAACCTTGTTTTCTCCTTTTTTTTCTTTCAGAGAAAAGACATAGAAAAGACTTTTGTAACTAAAACCTTGACTTTTTCCAGTTAAATTCTCTCTTTCAAATTGAATTGTTAATAAACTTCCTACTGGAAATATGAAATGTGATGCGGTTGTGTGAATAAAACAGGATTGACTTAACCTGAAATGGTGTGGTGGGCATCAATGGAGTAACTACTCAATAAGCAGTGGGACAATCGTACTGGGGCCCATGGTACAGTGGGGTTCACGGTGACCATGCCTAAAATCTTTATTGGGCCCCTCATGTAGATATTGATACAATTGTACCCCCCACTGACTCACAGAAAAATACAATTAAAAAAAAAAACTTCCATCAACACTACACAGGCATGCGTACAAATAAATGTGATGTTTATTTATCTCCCTATTGTTCATTACACAGCTCAACCAAATGGATCCTTTTAAAGTTATTTTGTATGGGGGAATTTTTGCATTAGGGTGCATAAGGTCCTGGTTACACTGGGGGCGGGCATGGACGACATGTCTAAAATGGGCAATAAGAGAGCTGAGGGCAATTTTATACTTTTTGATCCCATATTAGTGGCTTTTTCATGTTAACTGCATTAGGGCTAGAATTGAGGGCTAAAAGATTAGGCATATAAATCAGGGATGCACTAGGTGAACATGCATGGAACCAAGGGTTGTATGAATGTGTTCAGTACTCCATAAAGACGATGACACAGTCTGCTAAAATCTCATAAATCTCCATATAGAGAATATATGGTTGCTGTGTACACAGTAGGATCTCATAATTCCACATTTGTAGGAATCTGCATGTCTGAATGACAGTAAAGTTTTGATTTTGACTTGTTTGATGTTGGTTTTTCTTGTAGTAATTGTGGCCTTTCCTGGGATTTATTAATGCATGAATCTTGCCCTTATTTCAACCCTTGGGACTCTAGAGTTAATGTTGGAGTTTTCTATACTTTATGTTTAAATTACCTAATTATTTCTTTACTTTAATTATTACATTTCATGTAATTATATGATTATTACATAGTAATTACATAATAATTACATTGACATCAACTGCACATTCTGTCCCAAGAGGAATGAGTATACATTTTGACTTTTTTGGTTTGTTTCAATGTTGAAAAATGACAAAACCATGGCCACAATGTAAAGTATGTTTTTTTTCTTTCCACAAAATAAGACTGTACACACAATACTTTTCACCAAAAATCTCTTCTGCTTACAAATACAGATTGATTGAGTTTAGAATCTATGCTTTTGGCAAAATTTGTCTACTTCTTCCAATGATTTATAAGTGAGAAATAACAAAATGTTACAAGAGATGTTTCAAGGCCTACAAGCCATTGGGGGACCCAGGAATGTTGGCACCTATGAATTGTGAGATCTTGTAATGCAGTGGTCAGCAACTCTGGTCCTGGAAGTCTACCATTCTGAAGAGTCTTGTTCCAACCACAATCTGCCACACCAACTCCAGCTCATTAACTTCTTCAGAAGTTCTTGATTGGCCAGATTAAATGCATTATATTATATGCAGGAAAGTCGATCTCCAGGTTATATTTTATATCGACACTAACTGTAGCCTCCTCCCTACAGCCATGACTTCGGCCACTCCCCCTTCCTCACGGAGCTCCTCCCCGCAGAAGGTGTGTCACTCCCAAACACAGACGGAGGTTCTGAAGCCACTGCTGGGTGGAGGAGGTGGAGCTACGGCAGGGGGCGGTCCTGCAGCGTTGAGGAGGCGTCGGCGTGTGCTCTCGAAAGATGGGCGGAGCAACGTTCGCATTGAGCACGTCAGCGGCCGGGGTGCTCTCTACCTGCGTGACCTCTGGACAACCTTTCTGGACATGCAGTGGCGCTACAAGCTCTTCCTTTTCTCAGCCACCTTTGCTGGCACGTGGTTTGTCTTTGGGGTGCTGTGGTACCTGGTGGCTCTGGTCCATGGAGACCTACTAGGTGAGGAGATGAGGAGGCCTTCACGAGCTGACTTTAGTGCTGCAGAAGATGTTTCATTGACATATCGGTCAAAACTGTCAAGCCTATATTTATACATATTGCATGTACTTATGTGAAATGATTCTATTACGTAAGACCAAAGCAACTTCACAGGTTTCAAATAATTAGTAGGAAAACGCAGATGTGTTCAGAATGGAGAACGGAGCACATAACAGTCTGAAAAGTTTGTTTAGCATTGAGAATGAGGTTATAATGGCATTAAAATCCTGGATGTCTTGTATTGAAAATCTTAAGGCAGATAATTGGATGAGAAATTATTACCAATACATAATTACACATATGTAATAACATCTAGATGAATTGAATATTAAATAAAACATCTAAAAACACGTTTTGGTGTCTAGTTTAAATTTTAAATATACAGTGTATTATTGAATAAATTAATAAAAAATGATAAGAGATTGCAGATGTAAGTTATTTATCTACACTGAAGTAAGAAATTTGAAAAGTAGAAAGTATCAACCTAATATCTGTCTAGAATTGATTGTTTTGCCTGATTTCATCATGGCTAAACCCAGTAATTCTAATGAAAGCATCATGTAAATTTGTCATGTGATTATATTTTTTGAAATATAAATTCATTTCAACACCTTTGATACAGTGAAGAAATTAATTTAATTGTCCTAACTGTAAATGTTTTGCTCTTTGCCACATAAAAAAGGCAGTGTGTTTGTGTATTTAATGACGAATTCAACAAATTTTTCAAAATTTCTGGAAAGCTCAAGTTTTCAAAGGTAAACAAAGTCATTTGGGGTGAATTGATATAAAATAGTTTAATGTAGAGAAACTTCCTGACTCAGATTTCTTTATAGTGATGGTGATGGGAATCAGGGCTTGCAATATCAACAACCCAAACATCGCGATGCAAATTATATTAAAAAATATTAAATGCGTTAGTCATCTGGTTCCTATCAACACCACTGTAAACAATACTGAGTTGGTAAGTTTCTCTAGAAAAAGAACATTTCATGTCAAATTGCTCTGAATGTCATTGTTCACAGCTTCATTTATTCAATTATGCAGAAATTGTGAAAACTTAGTGGAATGGCCCTTCAGGTATATCTATTTAAAAATAACATTATTCAGTAATTTGTTATGAGAGTAGAAACTGAAAAATTTTTTTAAAGTTACTATTTGCAAAATATCTCTGTTTCTACATCCTTTGTTTCCTCCTCCTGGCAGAGTTTGACCCGCCCTCCAACCACACCCCCTGCGTGATGCAGGTCCAGACGCTGACGGGGGCTTTTCTCTTCTCGCTGGAGTCACAGACCACCATTGGCTATGGCTTCCGTTGCATCACTGAGGAATGTCCAGTTGCCATCATCCTTCTCATCGTGCAGCTAGTCATCACTATGGTGATGGAGATCTTCATCACAGGAACCTTTTTGGCTAAGGTGAAGAAAAGCTATAAAAACATTACTGCATTTCATAAGAACTAATATTCTGAGAGTCTTTCTTCTAACATCTAACATCTGTGCTGCATAGGTGGTGCTACATATATACAGAGGTTGTTGTACTGGATGTACACTGTATATGCTGTATATGCTGTCTTGTGTGCACAGTATGTATGGTGTTGAATATGAATAGGGTTGTATGTATAGCATCTGTATCTGATATATAGTGTTGTATGTACAGAGTATTATTTAATGTGGTGTATGTATCTGCATGTGGTTGGTCTTATATAAGAGTATGTATAGAGGTGTATGTATCAGTGCTGTTCTGTGTGTAGGTGACCTCATATGCATACACTGTAAAGAACTGGTGCAAATTTACAGTATAAAAACCGCAGTAATTGCTGTATTTCTTAAATAGAGCAGATTGCTTTGATTATTATATAGCATTCTTTTTTGGGCTTCATTATTATATAAGCATAATGGAAGATACAGGAAGATACAGGTTACATTTGTTGTCAAAGAAGTAAAAGTACTGGATTTCTTAGCTTTAAGATACGTTTCAGTGTATTTTACATGTTTATTACTATGTTGATGGTGATTGTGTTTCAGTAACTAGTTCATCCTCTAATGTTATAATTAATTGGTATTTAATTACTGCAGTCTTTGTAGTCTTAATGATGGTGTCAGTGCAGTAACTGCTGTAATGTGATGTTCAGTTCTTGATGTGATTGATAATCAGTTCTAGGCTTGATTAACATGATTGTTCTCTTAACTACTAAATAGATTTGTAGTGCTTGTCTATATTTTTACATGTTGTACTACATAATGTGAAAACAAGGAACGTATGGCAGCTGTGGGTTCATATTAGAGCACATATGAGCTGTTAATTGGAAAATAAGGGGGCAGGAAAAACTGGACAAATTCAGTAATCAACTGTTTGTAGAAACAGAATATTGTAATTTTATGCTATAGCATGGGTTCTGTAAATAAACACTAAATTACTCGCGAAATGTCTGCCAGTAAGTTCGTGTGATTTTAAACTGGACTGTTTAACAGTGTAGAGTTCATAATGTCTGTAGTGTGTATAGTATCTATAGTAGCGTATGTATAGTATGTGCAATGTGCTGTAAGGAGGTGGTCTTGTATTTATAGTATAGTGGTATGCAGTGTGTATGCTGTACTGTGAGGAGGTGGTCTTGTATGTATTGTATAGTGATGTGCAGTGTGTATGCTGTGCTGTGAGGAGGTGGTCTTGTATATATTGTATAGTGGTGTACAGTATTTGTGCTGTAATATTGTGGTCTTGTATGTATTGTATAGTAGTGTACAGTTTGTAAGCTGTGCTGTGTGGAGGTGGTCTGGTATATATTGTACAGTGGTGTAAAGTATTTGTGCTGTATGGTGGTGGTCTTGCATGCTTTGGATAGTGATGTACAGTATTTGTACTGTAATATTGTGGTCTTGTATGTGTTGTATAGTAGTGTACAGTTTGTAAGCTGTGCTGTGTGGAGGTGGTCTTGTATGCATTGGATAGTGGTGTACAGTATGTATGCTATGCTGTGTGGAGGTGTTCTTGTATAAATTGTAAAGTGGTGTACAGTATTTGTGCTGTGAGGAGGTGGTCTTGTATGCTTTATATAGTGGTGTACAGTATGTATGCTGTGCTGTGAGGAGGTGTTCTTGTATGTATTGTATAGTTGTGTACAGTATTTGTGCTGTGTGGTGGTGGTCTTGTATGTTTTGGATAGTGGTGTACATTATCTGCTGTTCTGTGTGTAGGTGGCTCGACCGAAGAAGCGAGGCGAGACAGTGAAGTTCAGTCAGCATGCTGTCGTGGCCAATCATGAAGGACGACCGTGTCTCATGATTCGTGTTGCCAACATGCGCAAGAGCCTGCTTTTAGGCTGTCAGGTAAGTATATATAAACGTGCGTATTAATGTGGGCGTTATTAAGGTTGGTAGTGAGATTATGATACAGCATAGAACGGGTTTGAATCTGACATATAATTTCCAACTTGCATCTAGGATTAACAGTTAACTGCAGTTTCTACTGCATGCTTTTTGCAGCTTTTTGTTGGGCCACAAGACATACATAGATAAGTAGATATGTTTTTGTGTAATTGTCTTCTTTGTGTAGTGAGTGTTAGTATGTGTTTAATGCCCTAATTCAGACAGTCTTAGTCTTAATCAGCCAGTCTTAACCAACCTTAATCTTTGCCCAGGTAACAGGTAAGCTGCTGCAGACGTCTCTGACTAAAGAGGGTGAGACGGTACGCCTGGACCAAAGGAACGTGGCCTTCCAAGTGGACACATCCAGCGACAGCCCCTTCCTCATTCTCCCCCTCACCTTCTACCATGTCATCGATGACAGCAGTCCTCTTCGTGCCTGGGCTGCAAAAGGTAGGAAGAGACCTACAGAAGAAAAGAGACTTAGAAGAGAATTCTGGAATAAGTTCTTAGAACAGTACCACTGCATTGGTCCATTTTACATTAGAAATTTTAAGCACTCTAGAACTTTAGCGCTCATAATGTTCTAGACTTCATTTAGACTTTTAAAGAGAACGGGGACCGGCAAACCAAATGTTAAGAAGCGCTATTTTGTCCTTTCAACAAAAAATAAACCACCTTGGGAGCCACAAAATGAAAATGGCTGAAAATATATTTTAATATGTGCCACCTAATGTCCTAGTGTAGAGTAACAACTATAAACGAAAATGCAGACTTACTTTGCTCTGCTTTAAGCTCTCTTTAAGCTTTCTTTGCTCAACTTTAAGCTCAGCTACAGCCACTTTTCTTGCATCTCCAGGAGGAAACTTCTGCAAATGTGGAATAGGTTCTTGTAAAATGTTTGATTTTTTGTGAGTTTCTTGTTCGAATTTTCCTGTTCCACCTTAAATGCAACGTCTGCACCATTTAAGGTGGAACAAGAAAATTAGAATGAGAAGCTGACTTCACCTTTGTGACTTTTCAGTGTTTGACAGTTTCTTGTTGCAGATCAAACATATCAGGAAACCAGCTGGAGTGATTATAAATGCAAATAAATCCATTGGTCTTTAAATTATCTATGTTTGTCTTAAATCTTTCTCTTTTCCTTTTTGTTAGCTACTAGCTAGGCTAGATTGTTGTCTGCATTGCTGTGGTGATCAGCAGTCTGCACGCCAAACTTCAGGGTTATAGGTTATTGAGTTAGCAGTTCTACATTAACTCCAGCGTTTCAGTCCATTTATTGTTAAAACTTTGTTAAAATGATCAGCTGAGCTTTATTTTACTGCAAAGAAGCATTATTTTATTTTTACCTTAAAATATTATAATTTTTTATTTTTACCTTTTGCTGTGGAGCTGCAACAGGGCAGTAAAAGAGTCGTATGTTGCCGAACCCGGTTATAGAAAAATAGATCCCAGTCCTGGTTCTGGAGTACCCTGCCTAGCACACTTTTCTGTTTTCCATGCTCCAACACACACATTTGAACTCATTATTGGCTTGTTAATGCTCTGATTCATTGGATCAAGTACACTATATGTCCAAATGTTTGTAGACATGCATCCATTTTTTCTGAATTTGGGGACTTAATAGGGGTCTGTTAATCTTTGCTGCAGTAACAGCTTCTACTCTTCTGGGAAATCTTTACCCTAGAAATTGGAACATTTGATCACATTCAGGCATAGGAACATAAGAGAAATCAGGTACTGATGTTAGAAGATTAGTTCTGGATCACAAATTCCACCCCAACTCATCCCAAATGTATTGAATAGTGTTCCATCACTCCAGAGAATGCAGTTCCGCTGCTCAACAGCCCAGTAGTTTTATAGCTTTATACACTTCTGGCTGATGCTTGGCAGCTGAGTCTTCCATTCTATTGCCTTTCTATGGAGATTATACAAGATGTGTGTGCACAACTGCACACCTTATAGTAGCTGAACTCACTGATTACAAAGGGTGTGTGCATATGTTTGACCATATAGGGGAGCAGCATGAGGACCAGCATTAGGGACTGCTGTTCCAGAAGATTTCTAGAAGAGAAACTAGCACTAAATGAGGCCCAAAACTTTGTGAGCTCAAAAGTCCCACAGTGTTCACAAGTTCTGAAGTAGAACTGGAACAATGCAATGTTACTGTTCTAAGAAGTCACTGCTACGATGATACCCAAATATCTATGCCAAAGCCTCTGATACAGATCTTCCCGCGGAGAGTAGTAGTACAGAACACTTGAGAATGTGGAAAATAGGGCTGGACACAAGCCCCGTATGGCTTTGGCAGAGTTGCTTTGAGGACAGGGGTGTATGATGGGGGAAATGTGAACTGCGGCAGGGAGAAAGGGGTCAAAGACTTGAGAGGTGCTCTGTTACAGTGTCAGAACAGAGGAGCAAGGAGAAGGTTGGAGGTGTTTTTGACTGTTTGAGGGTATACTGGTACATCCTTTCCACTAATATTTTACACCTGTATCAGAGTCAAGCTCAACAGGCTCAGATTATATTACTGATCCGTCACGTTCAGTCTTTTTTGCTGTGTTATCATAAGCTATTATGTTGAAAATAAAAGATATAAGCAAAGAGGATCAGTATTAGTGCATCTGCACATCTAGGATTTCTTCATTTATTTATTTAGTGTTGAGGATGGAAAATGACAGCCGAGATGAAGCTAGCAATAAAACAACACCACTAACAATCCCATAGTATTAGATTATTCCTCCAGTTGTAAACATATGCATGACCATATATATATATATATATATATATATATATATATATATATATATATATATATATATATATATATATATATATTCAGATTAGTTTTCCATTAACAGTTGGAGGGTAAAAAACAAAATAGGTTAAAGTAATGGGAAGATGCATTATAGCACACTGTGCACATCCCATGTATCAGTACAATATAGTTTACAGTGTAGTCAGCAATACAATGTGTAATGAATTGTGTAGTGGTAGTTGTAACATGATGAGTGTGGAACAGTCTAGCCAGAACCATCTGAGAAAGAGAGAGAGGCCCATTAGAGTGTGAACTGCTAGGAGCAGTGGAGCAGTGGAAAAGCCCGGAAATCGGGCCAGCACTGTAACGTGCCAGCAGAGCCGGGGCTCAGGGCCTCATTTCAGGACTTTTGGATGGACATGCAAATAGCAGAAATGAAAACCAACAGTGGAAGGATCCCCACTGGAGGATGTGCTACTGTGCTACTGTACCAAATGCACCTGACCTTTGAACGCTGTGCTTAGAGCAATGTGCAGAGCTGTGTAAGCCTCTACAGGACATTTACTTCTGAAAATCACTTTGGGCTACTGCAGAATCATCGCTACCACTGCTAGTAGCAAATTGGAGTGAATTTGGAACAAACACAAAAGCTCAGTGCATTGATATTGGTGTACGTGTATATTTAACACTCACATGTGTACTAAGATGTAGACATTATATTGATCTGATACTAGGTATTGGTACTGAGCTGATATCAGTTGCACTGATATCAGTGCTGATTTGGATATCGAAGGGAGAAAATAATTAATCCAACTCAAATCTATCCTGAGGTAGTCCACAGTGTGTGATGTGATGTTGTTAACTGTATTTTACAGCGTTTGAGTAGTTTGAGCATGATAGCCTACTTTTAAATGTTCATGCTGAAGTGAAGTGCTTGATTTAACAATAAAACTCTGGGCCCGCTGGTGGGCCCTGGCTATTTAAGTGGTTAATTAAGCATCAGGAAAAGAAAAAAACACAAACGCTTCAATATCTAAATATGATATCACATTTTCACTTTTCAGCTTTTCAAAGAAATCTGCAGGGTTATTTTTCCACACCTCCAAAGTTCAGTCTTAGAAGTTGCGTTTTCTGCTTCTCACGATCCAAAAAATCCCAAACACATTCAGTGATGTTGAGGTCTGGACTCTGGGGTGGTCAGTCCATTGTTCTGAGAGCGCCAGCAGCTTATTTGCTTTGATTTGCAGGTTTTTCAGATGAAAGATCTAAGTAATTTTGTTTGATGGTGACAGTTTTGGTGGTCTACCAGCTCTTATTGAGAGTTTCATTTTCTTTCTATGTTTTAATAATCTGTAATAAAATTATTTAATAATATCCCAGTCCCAAAAGACTTTCCAGTTCTTTGTGCAAGTTGCTTTTCTTACATCTAAAATTTGAAATACCACTGAAAAATGAATATTGTGAGCTTAATGAATGAATGAATGAAATAAGTAAAGGCTGTTCCCTGTCTTTTATATAATACTGTATCTTTAGAATAGCAGTGAATTGTGAGCTACTACAGGCCTAAAGCATTTTAAATGTTTGCATTAAAGGTATAGAAACAGTATTATGTAATATTAAGTAATCTGTGACAGGAATTCAGGATCACGATGTCTGCCACTATATGTGCTGTTAGAACTTTGGACCTGCTAACACTCAGACTGGCTAGCACTTGGGCTTGTGTACACTCTGGGATGAATTCATCTCCAGATTTCTGAAACATCAGTGGGAATTCTTTGAGGAGAAAACATGGACATGAACTTGAACATGTGAAGAGACTTTCGGTTTTGAGGTTTGAGGTTAAAGGTCATGTTTTGGATCTCAGGCCCAGAGAAAGAGCTTTGTGTGAATGGCATGGTGTGAGGTTGTTGTGTAAAGGGCAGTGTTAACTTGATTTGAGGAGGTTAAAAGACAGAAGTCAGTGTCACAGACAGAGCGAGTCGGACATTCTTGATTGTCGTGGTTCTCTGCTGTCACACAGTGGGGTTTGTGTATGTAATGATGTAGAAATGGAGGGCTTAGTGTTTACGTGAGTATGGGATATGTATAATGGGGAGAGGATTTGCGAGTTGGCACGTACCTCTGTCTCACTCCTCCCTCCTCTCTCTCTCTTTCTCCATCTCTAGTGTTCTCTCATCTCTTTATCACTCGTTCTCTCTCTCTGGCCCTTTCCCATCCTCTCTGTCACTCTTTCTCTTTCTCTCTCTGGTTGGAATGTGTGTATGAGTGTGTGCCAGGGTGTCTCATTAGGGGCACAAAGCAGCTCAGTCCGTGGTGCTGAAACGGAGGTGGTGGATCCGGTTACGGTAGTACAGCTTCAACTCCGGACGGGGGGCCATTACAGCCCCTCTCTCTACACTACTCGCTACATAGTCTCACCATGCTCACCATTCATATTAGTTCAGTTTAACTCAATATTGCTTTATGCATTTGACTGAATCAATCTGTGGTGCCTCAGGTGCCATACTGCAAAAAAAGCAACAGGGAACAGACTGAAAGTTGAAAATTGTTCTTGGCTTGAACTGTATGGATCTAGATAAAACCTACAATTGGTACAGAACCTTCACATTGTCTCATTTACTAAATGGTTCTCCATTGAAGGTTCTTAATGTAACTGAGAGTGTTTCCAAGTTATTGCTCCAAAAAAAAAAAACACTCTTTGGCACCTTGATTTGTAAAATGGAATTTTACAAATTGATTTTTTATCCACATGATCAAAATATTAAGAGGTAAAAAAGTCATTCAGAGCGGTTTGATGCGAAATGCACCATTGTAGAGAAACTTTCTGAGTCAGAATGGTTCACAATGGTGCTGATGTAGACATCTGAGAATTTAGTAAAAGCTCACAGATAATTATTACATGAAATTGTTATGAATATGCTGCCTGACACCTGAGATACTTTTAAGATAAGCTTTCAGACTAAACCATATTTTTTAAAGTCATTTATGGTGAAGAGGTACATGCAGGATGTTGCAAGAAAAAATAGTCCCCAAAGAAAACTTTTGTTTTTCTGATTTATCTCTATTTACCATTATGACCATTACATATTAAAACTCAGCAAGCATGAATATGCTCACTGTTCATTTGGATAGTGAATAGAATGGCTATATTTGCACTGTATACATTGTTACCTCTATTCTATCACCATCACTGTAGAGAAATCAGTAAGTTTATAATTTTTCATCAAACCACTCTGAATGACTTTCATCTCAACAATTACAATGAAGTCAGTTTGCCAACAACCAGTATGTTTTACAATCTAGCTCAACTGAGTTTTTTTGCTAAATCTTCCTAAAACTTTGTTTTTAGTGAAATATACTGATTCTCAAACATATTATTTATTTGGTTTTCCCAAAAGCTTAGCACAAAGAAAATTCTTAAATTTTAAAGCAAGCATCACGCTGAACACTCTCTCTACCAGTTTAGATGATCTTAACACTAAGATGCTTTTGGGAAACTAGGACATGCTTTGTTCATCACAATCCCTCACACTGAGCAGGTTTTCATTCTTCTAATTGAACATACCTGATTCAGTTCATCAAGCTTTCAGGAGCATCTGGAGAATCAGGTGGATCTGATTAAATATGCAATAAGACTCTACAGGAGCAAGACTAATTAACCCTTTAAATGGTCAGGACCCACTGGTGGGTCCAAAGTATTGCTACACACTTCTATAACCTAAGAATAAGTCAGTCTGTTTGTATCATAGTCCCGATGTTCCTGAATAATAAGCCTTAGCACATGTAATAAGGGGTTATTTATTAGTTAGCTGTACAAATTGCTGCAGACATTTAGTCAAACTTCTTTGATCTACATTAACAAAAATATTTGTTACAATCTTTATTTTCAACTTTTTGATGTAAAGTGTATATAGTATTTTTCATATACAACAATATAATATAAGCAGCATTCACTACAGTAGAGGGAGGGGTGTTCTGCTATATACAGTCATGCACAAAAGTTTGAACTCTCTCGGTCAAATGACATGCTTTGTTGATCTTCTAAGTGAAAATAAGTTAACACATCCTTTACAGAGAGCAAACTAAAATATAGCTTTTTTTTTCTTTAAATTGTAGTGCACAATTTCTATTTATTTGCTGAATTTAACTTATTGGAAAAAAATGTAAACAAAATAGAAAATGCCATAACCTTTGCACAGACTACATTTCCCCAATATATTAAATTCAGAAAATAAGCAGCAATTGTGTCTTAAAATGTACAGAAGAGAGTTCTCTGTAGAGACTTCAGCAAAACATATAATTTGACCAGGGGTGCCCAAACATTTGCATACAACTGTAGAATTAAAAAATGAATAGATAAAATAGAAAAGAGCTGGAGAATAGAATCTCCATCCGCTCTCCTACACTAGTTTCTCTTCTGAGGGTACTGATCCTGGGGCAGTTTCAGGCTGTATTATATTCACTTAGCAGAATCATAGCAGAATCATCCCTCTGCTGCGGTGGATGTTGTTGCCCCACATGTTTTAACAACAATGCCCACGGGGGGTCACTAAAGGGCAGTTTATTTCTGCATTTGTTTATGTAGACTCACAGAAGTAAATCTCAGTGCTTTGCCAGTTTGATCCACCTAAAGAAATCTATTAGCATTTTTGAAAATTGTACCCTTAAATACATTGACTGACTAATCATTGACTGAGTCTAGTTTTATAGCTGAAACTTGTTAAAGAGGTGGAGTTGCCTGCTTATCAAGGCTACGACAAGTGTTATCCAAAATCAACAGAAGAATCTTACAGGGCCTACAAGGTGTTATCACTCAGTCACTTTGAGTGACAGAAGGTCCTAACCAATCAGATAGCCGTTCACTTGATCTCCGATTGGAATTGCTTCAGTTGGAATTCTAGAAAGGAAGCAATTCCAATCAGAGATCAGGTGGACAGCAGTCCGGGTGGTTCAGAGAGCTCGAGCGAGAGTAACATGCTGCCCCGTAAGATTCGTCTGGTGATGTTGTTGAGTGTAGAAGAGGCTGGGATGGACATCAGGTAGAGTAGAGCTATAGAGCTGATGTCACGTAATTACAGGCACCACGGCACCATTACAGTACAGCCTGTTTAATTCTAAGGGATAAAGAGAGATCGGGCATATAAAAATGAATGATTTTAGTACACAAAGCCACACTGAAACACAAAATGCCATCATGGAATTCTCAAACACGTAACATACATTCAAATGTATGTTTAGGGTAAGAATAATGTGTAAAAAACTCTGTGAAATGAACTGTAAAAGCTGAGTGACAAAAACTAACAAAACCACAAGGAATGCTGGGAAGTTCGGCCCCCATCACTACAATATTTAGAGAGGCTGCTTAAGACTGCATGGCATATTTTCCCAACATGCTTTGCAAATAACAACTATTTACTGGCCTTGTTTCTCCCAGAATGCACCATTTTTACAGCAATCTGCCTATTTAAGGAATACAGTAGGTTACTGCAGGATTGTTGCTGTAAATTTAAATAATCAGGTCTTTACAGTGTGCACAGATTTCATAACATAAAAAAACAGGATATGGGCTCTTTAATAAATCTCTACTTGGTCCAGATGATTAATCTGTGCTTCTAGAAATGATGGACAAGCATGAAATAGTTCTCTTTTGAAAGTAAATAAAAATTTCACCCACAAAAGTTGTTTTTCTACTTTTGCACAAAAGCTATTGATTTGCACTCGAATAGGAGATTAAGAAAGCTACTGCCAACATGAGCGTGTGTGTCTATTTGTATAAACACGTGTATGTGTGTGTGTGGTGTGTGTGTGTGTGTGTGTGTGTGTGTGTGTAACCATGCATGCTGGCTCTTTTTGTAAGCATGCGTGTGTGTGTCCAGTTACAGTTGCCCAGTGTGTGGATGTATAGTAGAAGAGGTCCAGTTCAGGCTATGAATGCTACATTGTGCTTGTGTAAGATGGTGGAGCAGATCTCAGCTGTAATAGGTTCAGTTCAGCAGTCAAACCACTGACCACAGTCCATCTCACTGTATTACTATATAGAAATGACTACTAATGTCTGTAATACATTGTCAGAGAGAGAGAGAGAGAGAGAGAGAGAGAGAGAGAGACAGAGAGAGAGACACAGAGAGGCAGAGAGATAAAAAACAGACAGAAATAGAGGAAGTTGTAGTTACTGTAACACGTTAGTGAAGCTATTTTGAATGTGAGTTATGAAACTGTGTGTTTTCCATTCTGAAGAAAGCAGAAGTGGGTCTGGCTGACGGAAAGATTCTGTTTTCACAGATGACAGAGTCTAGCTCTGAGTGTGGCATGTTGATGCAGGTGTGTGTGAGTGTGTTTTTGTGTGTATGTATGTGTGTGTGAGAGACAGTGAAGCTATTCACATTGTTTTGTGTTGAAGGTTCTCTGCTGGTATGTGCAGTTTAGTTGCATGGGACTGACAAATACAAGCAGAGGGATTATCTTAACTGTGGAAAGGACAGTCATGACAGTATTTACAGTTAAATGTTAGCGCTTGCCTGAGTAATATATGAAAAGAATTAAAAACAGATGTTGTTATGTCTATTTTAGCTGGTTTACTATATGCCAGGTATCCATGTCACCTCGCCTCAGAGTGCAACAAAATTGCACCGCTTTGATATGGCTATAAGCTTAAAGAGCAAATATGTAGCATGTGTCCTCCAAGCTTGGCACTAGCCGAGTGGGGTATCTGCTGAGACGCTTCCAGGGTGGTCCTCCTTAGGTTCAGAAGGCCTTGTAGCTCCAAAATATCCTAATACTTGGCTTCAGTCTCTGCAGCTCAGCTCCGACTGAGCTCAACTCCTGCCTACGGTTGGCACCCTCACTGCTGCTTTCCATAATAAAAGACTAAAAAATAAGTCAACTAGATAAATAAAAACAAACTGAACTGTGATGGTGATAAATAAAATGATCATTCTTTATTACAGCCTTAGTTTCCACATGACTCCTAAAAGCTGTATTTGAACGAGAGGGCTACAGTCACAACATACAGCACACATACTTCAGCTGGCCTGTAAACACACTGATGCTGCCTACTGGATATAGTTTGAACTGCATTTATTTATGAAATAAAAAATATTTCGATTTTGAGAAGTTCAGAGTGTTCAGGTACTCCTTCAGAAATCCAAACAAGGATTCAAAGTCTGTAAACTGTTGTTCAGCCCAGCCCTAGAAATGTCCTTATTGACTTATAAATGGAAAAAATGATGAATTGCAGGGAATCAGTGAATTATCCTTTCCACATGAATAAACTACATTACACTGACAGAACAATAACCAAAAGTAACCTAAAAGACTGAATCATGTCATTGTAATATATTATTCATGTGGAAATAATCTGCATTTATGAATCTAGGAAAATTCAATGCATCACTATTTTCAGCTGCCAGTTCACTGTCTTTCTGAGTTGTGTGAAAGGTGTGGGCATTAGTCCAGGCTTTCAGCCCACTGTTTAGTGCTAATGAGAGCTGTGCTGGAGGTTTTATTTGCTTTGCTGAAAGTTGTTTCTATCATAACCATGATCTGAAAACTTACACTATTGAATTGTAATTCAGATTCCCTGCCCACTGGACTTTTTTGCTTTCCTTACTGTAACACACCTCACTCAGATCATGAAGGTCTTGATAATTCACAGATAACCCTCTTGTGTTATAGCAGGGAAAACCCAAAATGCCATGCATGTCTCCCCAAAGACTGTGAGCCAAAACTGATCGTGCAGAAAAGATAACATCATCTCAGCCGGGGGACTCATGCAAAATAGCCACCTCAGAGTGACGATCAATGAATGGATGCGGTGCTTTTTATCAAAACATTCCAGCAGTAGAGTACCTTTTCTGTTCCACTATGAATTTTTCAAAGAAGACACACACAGAATGTTTTGCCTTTGGGAAGAATAAGAAGTCATTGAATAGTAATTAATCAGAGGGGAACCATCAGAGCCTTCTAGGCCTTCACTGAAGGCCTAATGATTCATGTGTAATAAGGAATACACCTGTAATTTTTTAGTTATTTTATTTTTAGTTATTTTAGTTTACTTAATATAATCATCAGGCTTATTGTTATTTTAAACTCTACAGGTATTGTAGTAATAGTATTATTTTATTATGCTGAACTCTTAAGTTGAATGCTTAAGTTAAACTGAAGTCCTGGGGTGTCAGATTAATCACTAACATTATTAGGAACTGATAGTGGAATCCACCAATTAAGCTTTCATTTCAAGTGGGTGGGAAGTCCTACATATGTCACTCACTGTTAATATTACTGTTAGTCTGACTAACAGTTTCAGTCAGATGTTAGAAAGACTTTTCACTGCCACTTTCTTTACAGTCTGTAAAACTAAAGTTAAATATGTCTTAATATGTCAGTTACAAGCAGTTTGCAACCATCAATATCTGTGTTTAATCTAGAATAGCCAAAAATGTTCATGTGATTTAGTGATAGCTTAGTGCTAACATACTAAAATCCCATAGGTGCACCTATTTTGACAGTTTTGACATATATGGCCCAAACTATAGGCCTAACTCTAATAGTCGTGGTCAGGTACTGATGTAGGACGAGATCTGACTACCATTATTGACCTTCATAACTTTTTAAAATCAAGCAATTATAATCTGTTCTTTCTCTTCTGCGTCCAGGTGGTGGGTGGACAGATCCTGAGCTGGCGGATTTTGAGCTTTTGGTGATAATGAGTGCCACGGTGGAGCCCACCTCAGCCACCTGCCAGGTGCGCACCTCCTATCTGCCTGATGAGATCCTGTGGGGATACGAGTTCCCACCCGTCGTCTCGCTCTCTCCCTCTGGAAAGTATGTAGCTGATTTTGCCTTCTTCGACAAGGTTGCCAAGACTAAGACCCCACCACTCTTTAAACAAGCCCCGCCTCCAAGCCCCCAGACACCCCGTTACCAAGGCAGCGAAGGAGGAGGAGGTGGAACTGTGGGGTCGGACCCTGAGAAGATGAGGCTGGAGGAGAGCTACCGGGAGGAAAAGGGGCGGGACAGGGGCCGAATCCGAGACAGCAGCCCACTTAGCGTTCGCATTAGCAATGTGTAATTAGAGAGGGCGAGAGAGATACAGAGATAGTGATTAAAACAGAAAAGAAAAAGATTTTATATCAGCCATGTTTTTTTGTTGAAGTAAACTTACCCTTCCTTTTAGACTGTGTGCCAGTAAAATACACTATATGTCCAAAAGTTTGTAGACGCCTGCACATCCAATGTTTCTTCTGAATTTAAGGGTATTAATAGGGAATTTGTCCCTTTTTGCTGCAGTAATAGCTTCTGCTCTTCTGGAAAGGCTTTAAACCAGATGTTGAAACATTTCTGTGAGCAGTTGATTGCATTTAGCCACAAGAGCATTAGCGAGGTCAGGTACTAATGTTGGGTGATTAGTTCTGGATCACAAATGCCAGTCCAGCACATCCCAAAGCTATTGGAGGGGCTTAATACCTCTTTAACTGACATGTGGGATTGGGTATAGTGACCTTAGGCTCATGTGTAGGAAAGTGACCAAGGTTCTATTATATTGGCAATGCTTTTCTATAGAGATTATACAAGTTATATGTGTGCAAATGAACACCTGTATCAGCAATGGGTGCACCTTAAAGTAATTAGGCGTTAATTAGTAGCCAATTAAGTTAATTAAAAGATATATCTGGAGACTTTTGGGCATATAGTGTAGACTAGACATAAAAGAATGAAGGAGAAAAGGAAAGATAGGAACTACAGACTAATATTAAAAATACTAGAAGAGGAATCAAAAGAATTCAGAATAAGCTGCTTCGGAGTAGATTAAAGAATTAAGACAAACACGCACACAGCACACACTTACACATACACTGGGCCTGCTTAGCGCAGAAGACTGTATCGCCACCTTGTGGCCACAAGGCATAGTGCCATCTTTTAAAGGAAAAAAAAAAAAACTACTCAAAGGGATAAACATAATTTTGCTTTCATGGACCAATTACTGATTTTATGAACTCTTAATTTTCTGTACTTTACATTCATGACAAGGACTTTGAAAGGATTATGAAAGCCCAAGAGGCCAAAATATGGCACAGATCATGTAATACTTAATAATGAACCACTGTACTGAAGTGTAGATCAGAGGGATTGAAGGTACTATATCCTGGGCTTTTCTCTTGTGTATCTATGGACTGAACTGGAATGGGTTCTATGTGGCATGTACATGTATATATTTGTACCTAACAGTGCCAGTTGAGTACTCGTTTGAGTATAGATCTAGTTTTTTATGTCTAGTTTTTCTAGTCACTGGAACAAACATATTGATGAGGTATGTTAACAATACTAAAAGCACTTTAACTTGGCGCAAAGACTCTTTCTGTACTTTGTTTGAAAGAAAACTAACTGTATGTGCTGAGAAATAACTGTTCTGCATGTGTGGAGTGCCTGAGAGTGTATCTGTGGCTCTGTAGCATGTCTGATTAGGTGTGAGTCTTTGGGAAATGTATCATAATGAATCATATTTCATCAAGTTTACAAAATAAATTATATACTTTAGAGAATGTATCTATAGATATAAACAAATTATATATATATATATATATTATATATATATATATATAATTATATATACATATATATATACATATATATATATGTATATATATATTTATATATATATATATATATATATATATATATATATATATATATATTATTGGTGTGCAAAGTACTGCTGTGTATTGTTCAACACTAAAAGTGAATGAAAGTGGTTTGTGGTCTGAGTTGTGGGATTCTGTATTTTCATGCTAATATGTTCAATAGAGCTCAGTGTTAAAACTGGGTCATCACTACTTTAACTGCTAATGACTTTCAATGACTGTTTTTAATAAATGATCAGTTCTGAAGGAGCTCCAGTGTTTGGCAATTATGTACAGGTGAACTTCTGCCTTTGACTATGTATATTAGCTCCACACAACTGACTCTTTACCAGGTTGTCAATCAAATGTACCAGTTAAAACAGCCTTTCTGAATAGCTGACATATGTGGTTCTGCATTTGCTTACTGCATTTGAAGCACTACTTAGTTACTCAGAAAAAGTGTGAAACATCCCAGAAGTGATAACCACAGCAGTGCTAAGAAATTTATTCAGAACTAAAACCCCTCTTGTCACTGGGGTGGTACCTTCAAGAGTACGTCAGTTCCTGTGGTCAGGGAACATTATTGGACCACAAATTATATCTTCTAAGTTGTATTGACTCCACACACCCCGTCTCCTCTCCAGGCTTTTTATTTTATTGTTCTGTTTCAAATCATTAGGTTATGAAAAGATGTAAATATATACTTTCCACTGGGAAAAAAAACTTATTTAGGGTGCACAATTGGACCTTAAAACCACTGTTGTACCTTTGAGGATACATTTGTATTGTTTGTACCTCGATGAACACAAAATGTACGTGCACAGTACCTGTATTTCTAACAGTGTACACTGTGAATGTTAGTTCTTTTCCCGACTCCCTTCTCTGCTCTAAAAGGATTGGAAACAACCTGATAATTGAGTCAGGTAGGTAAAACAGTAGGCATGCAGTGACGGGGTATTTTAAGATCAGGTTTTGGAAAAACTGCTTAAACATATTGGATTCAGCTAATCAGGTAGCTATGCAGAACATCAGAGACCTGAAACAGCCCTGAAAATGCCTAAAATCTGGCAGTGCATGTGTCTGTCAGAGTCGAGCTTGAAAATCACTGGCTTAAAGGAAAGATTCTGTAAAATGTAGCTGATCATGTTTGCTGTCCACATTCTGCTTCTTTATTTTAGCACTGGAGCTAATGTTGACAAAATTATTCCAAATTTTCTCTCAAACCACTTAAACCACATTCATTAAGATCACACATACTTGCTGATGTGGTATAGGATAAAAATAACCAAAACCTCACCACACAGCCAAACATAGCACCAGACTGAATTCTGGCTCCTCTTCACGCAGGCATATGGGCACAGGCTATAGATTATGTTATGTGATTTCTGTTGTTGTTTTTTATTAATAACTTTGAAATTGAAGATGTTTAGATGTCTATAAATAGAAACAATTGAAACAATGAATAATGCAGTGTCTCCAAAGGAGCTGGAGGTGGAAGTGGGGGAGGTGGAATTTGAAACAGGTAAGTTTTGTAAATTTTTATAGCACACAATAAGACATTCTGTGCCCTGAACCACATCTTCAAATCTGTGTGTGCTTAATGAAGACCTTGATCAATTTAAATGGGTTAGAAGCCGTTTTGGGGATGTATTTACATGAAAAGATCTAGTTCTAGTTTATACTGACCTGCCACTTCATCAAGTACACCTCACTTGAATCTACGCTCTTTACCATATAAGTGCACTTTGTAGTTCTACAATTACAGACTGTAGTCCATCTGTTTCTCTGCATACTTTGTTAGCCCCCTTTTATGCTGTTCTTCACTTGCAGGACCCCCACAAGACCACCACAGAACAAGCATCATTTTGGTTCTGGATCATTCTCAGCACTGCAGTGCATTGATGGAGTGGTGGCTTGTTAGTGTGTGTTGTGCTGGTGAGAGTGGATCAGACACAGCAGTGCTGCTGGAGTTTTTAAACACCTCAGTGACACTGCTGGACTGAGAATAGTCCACCAACCAAAAATATCCCACAGCATCATGTGGGCAACTTCCTGTGGGCAGCATCCTGTGACCACTGATAAAGCACTAGAGAATGACTAACATAAACTGTGCAGCAACAGATGAGCTATTGTCTTTGTGGACACAGGGTTTAAAAACTCCAGCAGCACTGCTGTGTCTGATCCACTTGTACCAAGCTGATGAAATGGAGTGTAGATACAAGGATGTGTGCTTAATGAAGTGGCTGGTCGGTGTATGTTGGCAATGTTAGCCCTGTGGCACCAGTGCTAAACAAAGGCGCAAAATTAAGACAATATGTCTTGGCTGATCGACTACATCTGAGGGAGGTGGAACATTTTGTAAAGTAATTTTTTTGCAGGACCGTCCCTTTAACCACTGACTATTTAATGCTCTGTTAAGCCTGTCAGTCTTTGGAGACCATCTAAAAAAAATAAGCTTGAATTTCTCCTCTTGCAGCATATTATCTTTTCTTTTTGTATTTTATTCATAAGTCACACTGAGGCCTAACACTACAACATCAAGAAACACAACAAAAACAGTGAACCACAATACAACAACATACAGAGGGAGAAATGCAGAACTGCAAAAATATTGAATCACAAAGCAGCATTAAAACACAAAGAATATTGTTTTCTGCCACAAGTTTTCCTTAGTTTTGAAGAATTAGTGTTAGCTTTATAAAAGTGATAGTTAAATGCTCAAATATTCTGAACCTGCACTTTCAACTCCTCAAGGTCTAGCTATGCTAGTTTTCCCCTGCATGATCACACGTAGTCCTACAGAAAACATTAAAATAGCTTTTCTAGTGGAAATGAGATGTCAGCACCAAACCTTTTTCATCCATGCACATCAAAGGATATTTGCATCTGACAGGAAATCTTGCAAAGTTTGGTTTTTTGAGTGATACTTTCAGAAAAGACACTCAAGGGTAAACAGGAAACCTGACTATTCTCTTGCTTTCTGGGGTTCCTCTAAGGTAATTTTTCATCTTCATACTTATTTTATTTAATTTTCCTGGCTATTTTATTGGTTTTAATAGTAGCACTGGTCTGTGTTCACGGAAAGAAAGATGTAGCAAATGTGTTGCTTTCTTTTAAAACTGATTACAGTCTGGTACAGTACATATTGCTTGACAGTACCGCTCTCAATATTGCACAGACATTTGTTCAACTCTCCTTAACAACAAAGATGGATCAATTTTTATATCTTTACATCTGAAGCTCTGGTACTTTTGGTCTAGTGAGTGAGATTTTGTTCTTGCTCTCGCTCACTAATCATAAGCTATGAATCACTCTGAACGCTGGTTTATGAGTCAGAAAAAGGCCGTATACTATTTCTCTCTTTTCGTTTTGTGAGGCACAGGACCGATCACATAGCTGTAGCTTCTCTAAAAATCTGGCTTATATTTTTATCAGGTATGTTCTTGTACATTATTATTTGGTACATGTAACATTATATCATCATAATCCATATTTCTTGTGTTCACTGTTATGAGAAACTTAACAAAAACAAAGACTTTCTTGGAGTAGTTGGGGGCAGTGGGTTAATCTGCAGGGTGGATGCTGTTAGAAACGATACTGAAATCTGAAACAGAGCCAAAATTAAAGAATCAGAGCTGATTGTGTAATTTAGATTGAACCATAATAAATCGGGGGTGTCCAACCTTATCTGTAGAGGGCTGGTGTGGTTTCAGGTTTTCACTCCAAGAAAGCAGGAGGTCACCTGATGAAATGTTTGAAGACTAAGACCAATTGATTTATCAAGTAGAATCAGTTGTGCTTCAGCTTGTTTGGAGTGAAAACCTGCAGCCACACTGGACATAAGGCAGAGTAGTTATAGATTTATATCCTTAATTATATTACACCCTATGTCTATATGATATACAGTTTTTGTAATGCTTGACATTGTTTATCATGGCACATTTTTATGACAGTTAACATCCCTGTAAACATTTTGTAAACTGGCATGTTCCCTCACAGTGTTATCCTTTCCATTTTCATGTGTTTTTTGTGTCTTCACAAGGTTTGGAAATCTTAAAAAAGTCCCTTAGGGGATTCTCTCTCTCTCCCTCTCTCTCCTCTCTCTCTCTCTCTCTCTCTCTCTCTCTCGTCACCCACAAACCTCAGTAGCACTGCAGGTGCTTGTCATGAGGATATGGTAATGTGGTTTAAAATTTTGTCTCTCAACCTGACAGCTTTCCTGTAACGATGCACTGCAGCCTTCACATCATCATCATTGTCTTCATCATCATGAGTTTCACAGCAGGTTTGTAGCACTGAATTATGTATCACAGCCTAGTCACTAATCTATCAGTTGTCTTTGGTCTTCATAAAGAGAAGCTTAAATGCATTTATGAATGTCTGGGATAACTTGCCTGGGAAGACTATTGATGAAAACAAACATCAGAGTGAATTTATGAATAAAAAATTTCCTTCTTGAAAATCTCATACTAAGATGCTGTTATGAGTTTCCATGTGCTGATCAATCTGTGGGCTCCTGAATGTGAGAGAACCAAACAAAAGTCATCTTTTACCTGTGTCAAAAAGCTCATCTGTAGGCTGTTTATATGGCTTTTAGGATTTTAATGTTCATCGGCCCAAAGTGTACCAAGGCAATGACATTGTTAAGATCTTAAAGATCTTAAACTTAACTGTACCACACAAGATTTTTGCATTTTTGAAAGGGAAATCTCTGAATTTCAATAGATCAAACCTGCAGACAACACAGATTTTACCTAACAATTCTAAGCCCAGATTTTGTTTTTTCTCTAATTATATTTTTCAGTTGTCTTATTTTTTGTAAAAGCAAGATTATGTTAGAACACTTACATTACATTCTCTTTAGAGCCTTAAGCAGAAGCCTTTATCCCCCGGGTTCAGAAGCAAGAACTAATCAAAAGCTGTCTGACCATCATATTTATTTCTTTTTTAAATTATTTTTAGTTTCTTTACTTATTTAATGCTTTTATCTTCTTAAATTTATGTTGTTCTCTTCTGTTTTGTTTTGTTTATAATTTATTATTGTTATTAACTAAATTTTTATAAAGCTGCGATTATATGTTAAGGCAATTTTGGTGTCAGATAGTGCATGTTGTCACAAAGTGCTTTTCTTTCCCATACTCAGCCCATGTTGTTCACCAGCATTATGAACTAGTGGGAAAAACAGTCCATCTCTCATTGGGAAAACAACGACCAAATCAGATGAGGTGGAAGAAAGATGCTGATCTAATCGCAGTTGTAAATGAACAAAATCCAGATGTAAGGTTTACAGAGAAGTTCAGTGTGAATGCCACTGATGGCTCTTTAATTATAAAAAATGTCACAGAGAGTGACAGCGGCCGTTATCAAGCCCTATGTGGAAAATGGGAGGACGAGATCACGGAATTCCATCTAACAGTAGAGGGTAAGCTAAGATCCGAACACATCCTTTGCCCACAGATTTACAGGTTGAATGTGTCTATAATACTGAAATACTTAACATGTAAGAATCAAACAGTATGAAAATGTGCACTTAGATCAGCTAACAAAATGATCACAATATTATCACAATGGTAAAAATGGCCTAATATACAGTCAAATTATTTTACCCATGTTATTACAGTGACAGACTTGTATATCTTTATAACACCAAAATCACCCACAGATTAAACACGTATGAAATTATAACCAGCACTACTACAGTTTACCGCTCTGTGTGGCTTGCAGCTTGGCACTACAGCATTTTTCATTACTGATGTACTGTTTGTTATCGTTTCCAGAGGCTGTCTCAGAGCCGGTCATTGACACATATATACTTCAGTTGAATTCCTCCACTCGTCTTTGCCTCATCTCAGTAAAATGCTCTGTTGATGGTGACTCAATGATGTACGACTGTGATTTCAAGACTTGCACTCAAGATTTGCAGACAAATACCTCACTGACCAAGGTTAACATTACTGTTGCTGTAAGGAACAATGAAAAAGTGGAATGTACAGCTAGCAACCATGTGAGCACAAAGACGAGCTCAATACACCTGAGTGACACATGTAAGTAACACTGATTCAGTTCATTTTATTTTCCTGAAGTAGCTATTGTAAATAGCTTTGCACTGATACTAATACTGGCACTTAAACGCAGTATCGGTATTGGTGATGGGGATAAGGATACCTATGACTGACACCACAAAGCAATTTCTGATGCTTGTATATACGCCAGTAGACAGAACTCAGTGACACGTCAGCAAACACGCTAACGGAGCCGCTTACCTGTGTGGCTGAGCTGCTTCTTTAAGTAATCACTCGTCTGCCGCTGTGTGGTCACTTACAATCTGAGTTAATTTTACAGACAGAGTGAAAGAACTGTCAGGCTCTCGGTGTAATGATGGCCTTTAGCCTTGAATTAGCCTTTAGCATGGCAGCCCTCTAGCCGGGCCTGTGCGTCCACTAGCCCCGCCTGTGGTGTGCCTCCATCGGTCAGCTGTATCACTCAGCAGCCGGGCAAGGTCTCGAGGCCTGTCACTTCAACCAAGCCAGAAAAACAATTGTACACTACAAAAATAATTGTACACTATTCTCATCTTTTGTAGATACCTGTTAACCAAATATGTATTTTTTCCTTGATTTTTATAGGTTCAAAAAATTACAGTTCTGTGGAGGATCAATCACAAATATTGTTGGGTTGGCCAGTTTTGATAGCTTGTGGACTGGGATGCTTACTTCTGGTCTGCTTTCTTATAACAGCATACCTCTATTCCAGAAAAAAACAACAGGTAGATACATTTCCTATTTCTATATTTATCTTGGTAATAACAGTAATATCTAAGCTGACACATATCAGCACAGGCATATCTAAATGTCTACTCAGTGATAAGCAACTGTGGAGAGGTATAGTAGATTGCAGCCCACTAGTTAGGTAGGCAGCATTTTAAAAGGAATGTAGCCTTATAAAACAGCTTGACACATCCTTTTTAGAGAGCTTTTATTCCACCAGCAATTTTTGATCAGTAACTTTTAACAACAACCTAGTGCTAGCTAGATAAGATAAATTAGGTAGCTGGCCATTTGAAACAAAAGCCTAGTGTGACAGAGCTAGCTAGTATAAGTTCATCTTTGACTAGCCACAATGTATAAACCTAATTCCAGGGACAGTATATGAAATGCTAATAAAACAGAAAGCAGTGATTAGTAAATTCTGTTTGACCTGAATTAGATTGAAAATGGTACAAAACTACAATAATTTATGCTTTAACTTATGAACCTTATTGTTTTTTTTTTGTTTGTTTGTTTGTTTTTGTAAATTTATGCTCATTCCAAATTTGATGCCTGTAAATGTTCCAAAGAAGAGGATGGGAGGATTTTACTATTATGTTGCATCACCTTTCTTTTTAAAAATATTTAATATTCTTTTGGAGACCAAAGGCAAAAACTGATCCAGTTTTGAAAGCAGAATTTTTTTTTCTTCCATTATAAAAGTTCAGCTGCGCAACCCTACAGGGGTAAAGTGCGCCACATGTTTTCAATGGGAGACAGGCTATCGACTGCAGGCAGGCCAGTCTTGCACCCGTACTCTCTGATTGTGGAGCCATGCTGTTGTCACACATGCAGAATGTGGCTTTCATTGTTATGCTGAAATTAGCATGGATGTCCCTGAAAAAGACGATGTCTAGAAGGCAGCATATGTTGCTCCAAAATATATTCAGCGTTAATTGTACCTTTGTAGAGGAGCAAGTTACTCATTGAGACACCAGGTTACCCACTAATACACAAAGTATTTATTAACAACTGTTTGTCAAAGTATTCCTGAGCCCATGTGGTGATATCCATCACAGAAACATGCTGATTTTTGAGCAGTGCCGTCTGTGGTCTCAAAGGTCACAGACATTTAGTTGTGGTTTTCAGCCTTGCCACTGATTCCTCCAGGTTCCCTGAATCTTTTGATGATATGCACTGCAGAGGGTAAATTACCTAAAATCCTTGCAATCGCTCATCGAGGGACATTATTCTTAAACTGTTTTTTTGTTGTTTCCTTTTTTTGCAAACTGGTGAACCTCTACTCATTCTTGCTCATAAAGGTCTAGGCCTTTGCGGGATGGTATCAAAGCATGATTGCATCATCTGTTTAAGATATTTTTTTAACCTTCCACAGTGTTCCTAGTCTTAAATTAAGCCCCATCGTAATTTATTTGTAATGTGTTGCAGGCATCAATTTTAGAATGAGCATATATTTACAAAAATATAGAACTGATAAAGTAAAACATTAATATGTTATCTTTGTAATTTGCTGTACCATATTAAAAAGCAGTAAATAGTGACTGTATACTGTGACTTCACAGTCAACTGAACTCCTAGAATACTGTAATGTTGCAGTATTTTTAAGTGACAGCAGTACAAGTATTGCCACTCCCAGTAGTTGTCTACTGTAAATTTGTGCAGGAAAAAAAATGACAAATGTTACTAAAATAAAATAGCAAATCAATATTAATAAGCATGTTTTTTATCATGTTTTGCACCGTATACGCACAGAATATCTCAAGTAACCATTTTAAAATGCAAATACACATTTTGCAGACAGTTTAACTTTGCTCATAATTTGCACAAACTAGTAATAATAACAATATTTTTGGTAACTCAGTGGTCCAGCATAAAAACCTTTTTGGTAACATTTTTTAAGTTTGACACTTTGGTGTCAAACTAAAAAAAAAAAAATCTTTAAAATACCAAAGCATGAAACTGTCCCTTTTGTCTGATTATATTTGGAATGTGAAACCCATCTAGACCAAATAGAAAGGAAATAAATAGGAGTTGCACTCTGAGTCTGACCAGCTAAACAGGCTAATAGGTTGGAAAGCATCCTTAAATGACAGAAACAAAATAACATTCGGACACTTTCATGACAAAGAATAAGTGAAATACCATAAATTGGTTGAAATAACTAATTGAGATGATTTGATGAGGACTCAAAGTGCTTGTCTGCATTATGGAAACATTTTTCAAGAAGGCTTGTTGTTGCATTGTGTCACTTAAAGGAGAAGTTTAATTTTAATTCAAAATTTCTTCATAGTTTAATGGGTGAGTTATAAACAGTCATTCAGAGTGGTTTTTATATAAAATGGTACACTGTTTAGAAACTTACCAACCCTGATTTCTGTGCTGTGGTGGTGATAAGAACCAGAGGTTGTGATGTTTACAGCAGAAATCTCTGTCTTATTCACTATGTAAATCGACCAGTAAACACATATTTAATGTTGAGTATAGTAAAACAGAGGTAAATTTTAGACAATTCAATTTATATTTGGGTACGTTTGGCTATTATGCCGTACCAGCACACTGCATGTATTTTTCTGCCATGACTGGATTTTAAAAATATGTTTCAGGCCAAAATGATCATAAAACAATTCTCACGCACCAGTCAAGACATCCTTAAGTATTGAATGTAATAACTTTCTGTGAGGGAGCTTTTAGAGGCAATAAACTCTTCAGACGTCTGGTTTCTATCAGCACCACTGTGAACAATTCTGACTTTGTTCGTTTCTCTGGAATGGAGGACTGCTTATCAAATTTGTCATTTTGAAAAAGTGATGGAATTCCCCTTTAAGGATACATGAGCTCTCCAGACAAAAAAATTGTTGCAGACATCATTTATTCTCTAGTATGATGTGTTGATACTGTCAGGTAAAAATTACACCGTAGACAGTTTGCTAGTTATTGAGACTCAGCCTTCTTTTGTCTTTTATGTCTTTTTTCACAGTTTATTTAACATCATCTTTTCTCTGTGATCAGAATAAAGGTACCCTTCAAGAAGAAGGCATATCCACTATCTACAGCGTGGTGCGCAAACCACAGAGTCCAACAGAGAGCAATTTAGCAACAACAGTGTATGATGTTCCTTCAAAATTTGTAAGTTTTCTTCTTCTTCTTCTTCTTCTTCTTCTTCTTTTAGCTTTCTTAGAGTATATGCACAAGCCGACACACCAACACAGACCTTTAGATTACTCTTGACATTTAGTGAGCTTCCTGCTCCTGACTGTTTATTCAGGCAGTATTTTAACAGAAGTGGAGCTTTACAAAACAGCGTATTGAGAGGCATTGCACCACTATTTTGTTCTTAGACCCATGCTTAACATCTTCAGCATTTTGGGAAGAATGTATGTATGCCTACATTATTTTGACACGTTACTCTGGCTTATTTCTGTTTGACTTTATTTACATAATCCATTCTCATAGCCTATACTTTTCACAGCTGCAGTTGCTACATGTCTTTTTAGTACCATGCTAACTTTTTAGTACTAGGCTCAGCGTCACTCTTTGGGCTGCTACACTTTGATAGAGTGCTATCTTACCAAGATTTATTGTGTAAAGCCAGATGTTTCATTAGGTTAACTACTAGTAGTACTACAATAGTTTGTGCCTAAAGCATAGTTTTTGCGTGGCATAAGAACGGGCATTTACCAATGAGAGAGAGCACATGAACCAGATTAGATAGTGAAGATAATGAATAACATAACATATAATGGCTATTTATGATGCCATCTTTTGGGAGAGAAAATAACAAAAAGCTACAGTAAATGTAGCCATTAGATGATAGAAATAAAACCTTTTCCTATTCTAAGAGATCTTTCAGCACTAATCTGGCATACCTCTGCATAGCCACTTGTCTCTGGTCTCCAACATGTGTTGGGAAAAAAAGAGGAAGTCAAATAGGCCCAAGGCAGCATTTATGTGACAGTCATTCTGCAGTTAGTGCTTCTAAAGCATGTGCAGAACGATTGCTGAGGAATTCTTTTTTGTCATGTCTAAATGAAGACATTGGGCTGAAGATCATTATCTGCACTTGCTAGTTTTATGACATTTTACCTGGTATGTACTACACTGAAGAGGTCCTGAATGAAAACTGTTGGAAGGACTGTTCAGTACACTGTAGCCTTGCATTAGAGACCAAAAGTTTCAGCCTTTAAGAAAGACTTTTGGTGTGCAGTAGAAATGGCAACAATTCATATAGAATAATATTTTAAGGCAAGTTTTATGGAAAACTAAAACTCTTTCTTTTTTTAAGGTCAAGGCTCCCCAAAGTGCAAGTGTACAAATGTCAAAGGAGACACAAGCGCCCCCTCTCGAGGACAAAGCTGTAACTGCAAATGCAGAAAGAGAAGAGGAATCTGAGAATGATAAACAACTTACAGTTTACTGGAAACTGGGGCAGAAATAACAACCACTAAGAGTCAGTTACACAGCACTGTTATTTACGTCACCCAGTTGTATTAGTAAGACTGTCTCCAGGAAAACATGACCTCTTTTTATAACAGATTTTATTAAAAATGTAAATTTATATATTTTATGTAATTATACAAACTGAGAATTATTGTTTACCTAAAGTTTTTGAAGATGATGTACAGAAAAAAATACATTTCATATGTATATATATGATAACAGAAAATTATATGCAAGCCTCTATTTTTTACACACACACACACACACACACACACACACACACACACACACACATACACACACACACACACACACACACACACACACAAACACTGTGAAAGGAATACAGACTATTACTAGTGCTGTGAAATTTCCTTGAATAAAGAAATGAACTACATAGCATTTAACACTCTGTTATTATATGCTTCCTGGGAGTCTCTGAAGCGGTGGGGATTTCTTTGGGATGAAGTGAAATAAAAGAATACATGTCTGTAATTTAACTACCAACATAAATAGGACCTGACAACAGACTGAAGCAGTTATATTTGATTTCCAGTAGGTGGGAGCAATTTTGTGGAAAAAAAGTAGTGCCTTCGGGAAGTCCTAGATACAGTAATGACTGTAAACAAAAGTGGTAGCCTGACCCATGTGTTTCAGTCAGGTGTTAAAAATGAAAAACAGCAGAGGTAGCGTGCCATGTGCTACCAGAACTGCTTTAAGGGAAACCTGGCCACTTCCTATTTAAAACTCACTTCCTATTTCTCCCACAATATCAAAAACGTGACTAAAAAAGCTAGAGGGCACCAGTAAATGAGTCCTCAATGAATAAGAGTGAATGGAGTTGAATGGCTGAAAATGAAAATTTAAACTTGTTTCTAATCATTTGTGTGGGAACTTCCTTTAATTTTGAAAAGCAGAATGATTTATTTAATTAGGGAACCAATCAGTGTCTTTCTGTTTCTACAGCATAAGGCTTTTGGGCAGCAGGACGCTAGCATTACTGCTACTGAGTGCTGATTGGTTGGTATTATTGCTGCTGAGTGCTGACTGGTTGACGTTGCTGCTGCTGAGTGCTGATTGTTTGGCATTACTGCTAATAAGATAAGTGCTGATTAGTTGGTATTCCTGCTGTTAAATGCTGACTGGTTGGCATTGCTGCTGCTGAGTGCTGACAGGTTGGCATTACTGTTGTTGAGTGCTGATTGGTTGGCATTGCTGCTGCTGAGTGCTGACTGGTTGGTATTACTGCTGTTGAGTGATGATTGGTTGGCATTACAGCTGCTGAGTCATTGGCATTACTGCTGCTGAGTGCTGATTAGCTAGCATTACTGCTGTTTAGTACAGATTGGCTGGCATTGCTGCTGCTGAGTGCTGATTGGTTATTATTGCTGCTAATAAGTGCTTATTGGTTGGCATTGCTGCTGCTGAGTGATGATTGTTTGGCATTACTGCTAATAAGTGCTGATTAGTTAGCACTGCTGCTGTTAAATGCTGACTGGTTGGCATTACTTCTGCTTAGTGCTGATTGGTTGGTATTACTGCTGCTCAGTGCTGACTGGTTGGTATTACTGCTGCTGAGTGCTGATTAGCTAGCATTACTGCTGTTGTTTACTGATTGGTTGGCACTGCTGCTGCTGCTGAGTGCTAATTGGTTGGGATTACCACTGCTGAGTGCTGACTAGTTGGTGGGCTATTCAGCTCATTGGCTGAGTAAAGTATTTTGTGCTTACTGACACCATTAATACATATATGCCACCTTATAAAGTCCTATAGTTTAGAAGTACTCAAAAATATTGTGTTGAAATATTTGCATCCTTTTCTTTGCTTGATTTTGCACAAAACCCTACAGGAACCCATTCATTTTGAACTTGCTTGAGAGCACCCTCTAGATTTTGACAAATCTGGATGGCAATAGTGAGTGGCAGTTCTCCTTACTACACATTCTCTGGTGCTACGCTGGGAGGAGGAATGATGCCCATGGCAGGAGTGATGGCCATCGGGGTTTAATGTCAGGTGCAGTTCAGCAGCCCAGCTCTGGAACAAAAGGCTGGGCTTAGGAGGTGGTGCTTGGAGTTTGGGGTGCTGTCTTTGTGCTGCTTCCCGAATATTAAATGCATATGTCATCATTTAGAAGCAGTGTTCATTTGTAATAAGAGTCATAGCAAATTATAATCTTGTCAGTTGGTACATTTCAAACTTGTACATTTCACAATTGCATTGACACAGTTAGTCACTGCATAAATCCTTACAGAAGACCACATAATGATTTATGCATGGCTGAGGCAAGTCAGTAAGCGCAGTCTCAGCTCCATCATGCTTTTATGACACTGATACAAACATTCAGAAACTAAAACAGGTGTGTGATTATTGTGCAACATATTACAACGCATAGTACGGCACCTTACTCTGTCTGTCAAAATCACCCTTTTTCAGCTCTAACTGAGGAGTTTCTAGCCCCTTATTCACACTTCCTCAACCCTATTGAGAGGTTTCTACTACCCTATTCACCCTTCCTCAATTCTTTTGTGGAGCTCCTACTGCTCCGTTCACCCTTATTCAACACTATGGAAAGTTCTTATTGCCTTAGTCAACTTTTCTCAACACTATAAACGAGTTCCTTCTGCCCAAGTCACTCTTCTTCAACTTTACTGATGAGTTCCAACCACTGTATTTTCCCTCCTTTAATGCTACTGAGGAGTTCATACTGCTCTGTTTACCCTTCTCATACCTTTTAAGGAGTTCCTATAACCCTATTCACCCTTTCACATCCTAACTAAGGAGTCCCTGCTGCCATACAACCTTTCTCAAACCTACAGAGGAGTTAATACTGCTCTATACACCAGTCCTTAAGCCTACTGAGGTTCTTTCCACCCTGTTCACCTTTCTTCAACTATACTAAGGCGTGCCTACCACTCAATTAATCTTTTCATAGCCCTATAGGAGCAGAGAGATAAATGTTAAAGGATTGTATCAGATTAATAGGGGAAAGACTTGTGCTCGACTTCCTCATAAAGCTATCTGTGGGTTTCACTGCAAGCTCAGAAGGCCACAAGTGCTCATAGATCACAAGGATTTATTTCCCATATTTAACAAACAAAGCAACTGGTATGTTCATAAACAGTTGAGAACATAGATAGATACTTTAGATACTGTCAGGTCATTTATATATAAACATGCAAAACATGTAGTGGCTTCTAGTTGAGACTTAACTAGTTACTTACAAGCCTGAAAGAAGAACTAGTCACAACTGACCATTCTGAAGCTACATATCAAGATTCTTTAGTTCAAAATAACATTGATTTAAAAATACATTTACCTCTTTATCAGCAGGATAATATGTATTATAGATTTTTGTTTGTTTCACTTAGTTTTTGCTTTATTCAATTCTTTATCTGTAGTGATGTATGTTCTTTATTCTGTATTTCTGAGTTTCCAGTATTATATGCTGAAGAGTCTGTATATTTTTAAGTTTATGTCTAACAGATACTCTAGTCGAACACAGAGTGGGCCAAAACTGACATCACAACATGCTATTGAATAAAGAACTGCATCACTGCATCTGGTCTCCTGACCCTCTTCATTGGCATAGAAAAAAACTTACGTCAAATGATGTCGTGACCAGTATCCAGTGAATCTCAACAATTTGGAGCCGAACCCCAGGATTTGTTGAATCTCAGTTCTGCCAAATTCTCCCCATTTGGCTGCAGCAAAATGGTTGATGAGATTTCTGCACAAAGAACTTACTGTAAAACAGACAGAAGAGAGTCATTTGTTTGCTTCTCGTTAAGTTATTCCTTAGAATCTTTCTCCTGAGGTCCCGTCATAATATCGGTGTTTTTTTATTTATCAGTCACAATTAAAATTTTAATCACAATTTTCAAACCTTTATTTTCCTCTAAGAATGTCTTTGTTACAGTTTCTTTGATGCTATTTTATGTAAATAACCTCTGTTCTGATTGGCTGCCCTGTATAGCCCCATCTGAAACACTACAATACACACTGCAATATGAATGGGCGGGGCTGTACTACTTTGGGCTGAATAGGCATATACGTGTAAATGTGTTGGTTTTTGTGACTTCACAAAAATAGGCCATTTCGTTGGTCTGTTTTTGCAGCTTAGTTTTCAAGCCAGAAAAAGAACTGAACACTTAAGCTACATTATGTTACAATTTTACCCTAAAATAACAGCTTCAAAATCATTTTGATGATACACCAACTTATAGTAGGGAGAATGGAGTCTCTGTCATTGCCACTCTAGTGTTATGTAACCTCTTGAGAGATTTGCGTAATGCTTTGCAGCACCATGTCACATACACTATGTGTCCAAAAGTTTGTGGACACCCTTTTTTATTGGTAAATTCAGCCACATTAAGGTGGACTCACAGCTGATACAGGAGTTCAAAAGCACCCACAGCTTGTACAGCCACCGTAGAAGAGCACTGACTTTAGAATGTGATGGAGCACCAACCAATGATCTGGAATTGCAAGTGTAATCTGTAGTGTCCATGTGCCCAAGTTATGCGTTGACGCTAGAATTGGGTGTGAGCAGGAAAACGCTAAAATGTGGAGGACGGGAGAATTCCAGGATGTCATATCAGAGTCGGTTTATGAGCCTGGCCACTTCCTATTTCCACCCATTATATCAAAAACAGAACTGCCAAATGGGGGTAAATTGAGCTCAATGGCTAAAAACGAAAAGTTGAAATTTTAATTTTAGAAAGTAGAAAGACATATTTCACTAACAAAGCAAAGAAAATGTACCTGTATATTTCCTTTTTTCTACTGCAAATAGGCAGCGGAACGCTGGCATTACTGTTGATTTGTTGGCGAGCAGAGCAGCTCATTGGCTGTTGACACTCACAGATGTCATAAACGTACACGAGGGGCCGTTTTTATCCTTATAAATCAAGTTCAAAAGCTCTTAAAATATGTGTTATGTGCAAAAATGTTTTATGCTGTTCTGTGTTCATGAAATGAATGTATCCTTTTACTACTAAAGAACCCTTGAGAAACCATCCTTTTTTAAGAATGATACTCTAGAGAGGAATTTTATGGCTTTAGGTAACCTGTGTGTGGCAAGTGGTTTATCTGCCATGTTTAAAATAAAAGGGCATTTTTGAGCAGAAAATATGGCCTCTCCTGACTCTTCATCTGCGCAGTGCTACAGTATGAAAAAAAAAAATTTAAAAACTTTAAACTTCTCTCTGAGAAACAAACTTGTCACACCACCCTCCGGTCCTTCTGTAATACAGACTAAGACTAATCCTACGGACTCCAACTTCCAGAATCCACCTGGAGATCACACGACACCATCCACTAACCACAATCTGCTTCAGAGATCAGCTTCACCTGAACATTAATCAATCCCACCTATTGTTCATTCCCCAGACTCCTATAAGGACTGTTTGCTTACACCTCTCTTTGTGAAGTATTGCCACTGTTTACAGAGCAGACCAAGCCTTTTCCTGTCCTTGTTTATTGTGTATCTTGGCCCCTTTGTTTGTATTTTTGACTATGTTTTTGCCTGTGCCCTTTTGGAATTTGTTTGCTGTTTTTATTGGTTTTGACCTGTGTTTTTGCCCTCAATATTCTCTGGATGTCCCTTATAGTTTGTTACAGTTTTTCTGGCTTTGACCTTAGCATGTTTTTCTGATTGCTCTTTTGGATCAGACTGCTTTTAGTAAAGCCTCATGTAGTTTTATCCCCAAGCGACTTATTGTACAACATTACAAAGCTATATATAGTGCAAGAAAACTTAGACAAATGGTCTTGTTTAATTTGGAAAACCCCTTAAACACTCTCAGAAAAAACACAGTTCTTTTCAGGGTACAAATGCTGTCACTGGAGTTTTGCCCTCAAGCCACTAGGGAGAGAGAAATTACGACCAAATGTAAACATCTGCCTTAATTCACGGTGGGGACTTAACTAGTTGCACAGTGAAAAAAAAAAAAAATTCTACCATTTATTACATCCAGTCAAAATTCTGATGCTCCTCCTATCATTTCTAAATACAAGTTTTAGTTTTTTTTCAGTAATGTGAATGCAGTTTGAATTTGAAGCTCCAGATGTTCAATAGGTGTGCTGGTTGGATCTGTAAAAGTGAACCCTGATACTTCAACTGGATAGAGATTTTCCACCATTAAACAGAAAAAACACAAAAAATATCAGCCACGTTAAAAAAATAAAAGTTGTTGTGTTGTTGTAAGCAGAGGTGTTCTGTGACCGATCTACTTCTGCACATGGTGAACAAAGTTAAGATATAATGTAAATGGTGCATAAACAGTTTTAATGCCTGCTGTGGCAGTATGCTTTAGCTTGGTACACTTGATGGTTAGGTTGTTAAGTTTGCTGGTAGTTGTTGTTCCTCGTCTTTGCTGTTACATCTCAGCTGTCCGACACAGGAAGTTTGGAAACAGTACTGTCTGTCAGCTTGATATTGTCTTTATGCAACCAGAGCAGGTCAACAAAGTTCCTTCTGGATGAAACAGATGAGACAATATTACCTAATAATTCCACAAACAGTGCAGTTTATAAAATATAAACCTGTTTATATTTTAATGGCTATATTTATGTCCTCCACATTACTGTCCTAACTGTAATTGCTCTTTTTTAATTATTTTGATGCTTTTGCCTCACAGACATGCTTCTTCTCCTCTACATCACAGAATCCATCCATTAAAACATAACTGTTAGTGTTTAGAACCATCACAGCACAGTCCTCTCCTTCAGGATACTGACTGTTCCCCCCTTTCCAGTTATCAGGCTCATTTCCAGTCCAGAGTCTGAAAACAAGAGAACAAAATAAACTAATTACTCTTCACACAGTGTATCATTTCTAAAAAACATTTTTAAAAATACATGAAAAACACTGAAATTAAATATCTAGAACTTTACTATAATGTTAAAAATGAAAGTCAGAAATCAGATCAGGGTAACACTTTATTTGGATGGTCCACTGTTGATGCTTTGTAGATACTCAGTCTGTCTTTAAGTAACATTCAACTAAATATCTATTAAATGCAACTGAACTTCAAGTTCAGGTTGAAAGAGTTTATTAAATCTATGCCTGACCCTAACCCTAACCTTAACCTCAAAGCAAAACCTACATTTAACCCTAGCCCTAACCATAATGTTGTTGATAATTAACCGAACATCACCAGAAAGTTTGTCATTAATTTAACTTATAATATAATATAATCTGTAGATCATCTTTAGGGAACCATCCAAATAAAGTGTGATCCAGATCAGTGGTGTTTTACAGTCTAAAAATGGATCTACTTTGGTGTCTCACTGAGGTGTGTTCCGTCTAACCAGCACCAGACTCCCTCCTTCACAGCATCAGTCAGTCCCACCCAGTAGCGCTGCTCACCAACACCAGACTTTGAAATGATCATGGAATCCTGTAACCAGAAACAGCTTGCTTGTTTATAACTGTATAGAAAAAAATGGACAGCAGAAGTGTGGTTTAATTAAATTATTATCATTCTTCTTCTTCTTCTTCTTCTTCTTATTATTATTATTATCATTATTATTATACATTATTATCATTGGACATAGCATAGCTTCTTTTAACACAAGTGATTTACTGAGAGATTAAGACTAAATAATCCAACTATAATCAATTAAATACTTTCAATTTAGTCTCTTAATTTTATTTTCACTTTTATATGTTTATGCCATTGTTGTTGCACACAGTAGCACGTAATAAAAGGAAATCACTAATTTCAACTGTTACTATTACTTAAAGTAATACTATAAGTAGTACTATTCATTGCTACCTGTATGAATAGTGCTCTATAAATAAAGTTATTACATTATTATTACACCATTAAAAACTGATGTAAAATTACAGTGGAAATTCTGCAGAAATCTACTGTATTCCCTAAATAAAATAGATTGCTATAAAAATGGTGCATTCTGGGAGAAACAGGTCCAGCTTCTTGTCAAAGAAGTAAAAATGTTGGATTTTATAGTAAGTAGTTGTCATTCGGAAAGCATGTTGGGAAACTGGTGAAGATTCCCAGCATTCCTTGTGGTTTTGTTAGTTTTTGTTAATTGTTGATACTCTTTGTAGCCTTAATGACGATATCAGTGCAGTTACTGTTGTAATATGATGTTTAATTCATGGTGTGACTGATAAACAGAACTACACTGCTGTATAATGATTGTTCTCTTTTTCATTTTGTGAATTTTCAAGCATATGCTAACAAAAGCTATCTACATGTGATGATAGCTGAGAGTTCACATTAGAGCACATATGAGCTGTACATTAGAATCACAAGTTCAGGAAAAAAACAATAAATGCAGCACTCAACTGTATTTAGAAATAATAGCACTTAATTTAATAATTAATATGTAGTATTAGTATAATACATATTTACTGCATTAAAGATAAAGTACTGTAATTGTAGAATACAGTATGAATACTATACATAAACAGTACTCTAGTTTTGTACAGTAGATTTGTGCAATTGTTTCCTGCACTTCTGTATTTCTAAATCTCTGACTCTCAGCTTTACTACATTAAGTAGTACAACATGTAAAACAGATGCAAACTGGACAAATTTATCCTTTGAGCTTTTGCTAGCAAATTCTTGAATGTTCATGCAGACTATTACACAGCTAAGAGAACGATCATGTCTTTTTTCACATTGTAGTTCTGTTTAGCAGTATCACTATAAACTGAACATCACATTACAGCAGTTACTGCACTGATACCATCATTAAGACTACAAAGACTGCAGTAATTAAATATCTATTAATTATAACAATACAGGATGAACTAGTTACTGAAACGCCATCATGATTAGAATAACAAAATGTAAAAATGCATTCAAATGTATATTTTTGGTAAGAATAACATGCCAAAATAAACACACATTTTCTAAACCGCTCATCAATCTTGGTCGTGGGGGGTGCTGGAGTCTATCCCAGCGGTCACTGGGCAGAAGACAGGTAGCCAGTCCCATGCTAAAACAATAATAACAAAAAACTACTGTGAAATACATACAGAGCTGCATCAGTACAGTTTACAATATTAAGACATTTCTTGGAGATAATGATGATAAGATGATAACACACATCTGCAGGAGTCATGTATTCTTTTTTAGGACTTCTGTATAACGTCATATCTACGTAATAGCAGGGAACCCTCTCAGCTTAATTCAATATTTTTTTTTCCATCACTGTTTTATATCTACAGTAATGATTTATTTTCACATTTTTTTTTATTATTTTTTATTTTTACAAATGCCCAATTCTAAAAACAGCTCAGTGTGTTGTGTCTGTTTAAGGCTGAACTGTTATACGGGTAAAGATCTTACATTGAGGATCACAGGTCTGTTCTTCCTTTTCTGTTTGGAGCTGCTGAATCTTCTTCTCTTTATCTGGAAAGTCATGATGTCACATTGACAGTTCTATTTTTGTCTTGCTTTGTTTACCTTCCCTCATTTTTCTTTCCATGTGCTTAGTATTTTTTTTTTTACTTCTGTCTCCTCCCATGTCCTGCCTGCTTGTCATCTGTCTCACTTATGTGTAGTCTGTAGCCCCACTCTCTCATTAGCCCAAGGTGTTTCTGATTTTTTCTATGTGTATTTAGATATCTATGTGACATTTAGATTAACTTGGTAAACCTTTGTCAGTTTTTGACATGACTCTGAAAGCTCCTGTGTTACTCCTAATGAGTAGTTCTATTTATCAATCACAGCTATATTTAGAAATACAGTAAAGTATGAGTACTGTAAAAAAAAAACAAACTATAAATTCATAGAGAAATTGTTGCCAGTAAATTAGTTTTACACTTTTTTTTACAGTGTGTCATTTGTTTGTGAGACACAAGGTAAAGAAAAAAAAAGAAGTAAAAAAAATGTTTAAATCACTCATTATGCATCCAATTTAACCTTAAAATCCCAGGCTTATTACACACTAAGGCTTATTTTTCAGTAACTACAGAGACTTCAATGCAAACTGGTTGAACAATTCTTAGATCATAGAAGCATGTAATAAAACTCCGGGCCTGTCGGTGGGCCCTGGCCATTTAAGGGGCAAAGGATCCCCCAAAACCCTTGAAACCCCCGCACACCGGCACTGGGCAACTCAGCACTTTTCTGTGACTCTGCTTGCCACAGTGCGCCACTCAGTATCATGCCATAGTAGATCACATGGGACTGGAAATTTATACAGAGAGCAGCCAATGTAAAATCTTTATTATAAAACGGATAGCTCCGGTCCTAAAATCTGATTGGCTGAGCCGCATTCAAAGCCGCTGTAAAATCCATTATATACCATGCCTATGACTGCCTCACAGCAACTCAACTCTGTATTACTGCGCCACAGAAAAACCCTTCTGCTGTTGAATCCCAAGTGACCATTTTTAGCAATATTTTGCATTGTTGGGGTGCAGGAGTCAGTATTTAAATTCCTATGTAGTGCACTGTATAGGGAGCAAGGAGCCATTTGAGATTCAGCCCAAGGGTGGAAAAAAAAAGTTGCAGACTGGTAGAAGACTTGCGGTGGTAATTTGTTGACCAAAAAGTACTTATAAACTGAAAGTCTTTGCATTAAACAGTGCTGTGTTATATATGTTCACTGTTATATGAAAAAAGTTTTCAAATATCATGAAATGTCTGCAGTACACAGTGATGGGCGACCAAACGTCCTTCACATTCAGCGGTCAATGGTTGCTTAGCAATGATACTGTACTCTAAAGGACTACATTTCTTGGCAGAATACTTATTTATGTTGATTATTATTAATAATAACTTAAATAAGTATGGAAAACATTGTGCATTTTAATACATTTTATGTTGGCCACCATTTTATAAAAGCTATAAGCCACTCGAGGCAGTTACTGGGTTCCTGCGATTTTGTCACAGGGAAGGGAGTTTTAGGCACTCTGCCTAAAAATGTATATGAAATGTACATAAAAAGTCAAGATAATCTTGCTCTGAAAATGTGGCATTTGAACTGAAGACAGTGAAGGATGACTAGAAAACAGAGCCGAACCTCAAAACCAAAAATTTATCTGGCAGAAGCCTGAAGCCCTAAATTAAAAGTAGAGAACTGTAAAATGTTTTGAAAGGCGGTTTACTTGCAGTTTACAGTTTACTTGCTTGTTTTACCTAACTAGATTATTGAATCCTGAGATATTTCACATCAATCCTTATATTAAGTGTTTCATAACTAAGTAGTAACCAACTAAGTGTTTTTTTGTTGTTTGAGTGTGAAACACTAACCTTGAATTTTAAATGCGATGAGGAAAGCTCCAAGGAGAACACAGAGAACAGCCAGAATGAGCAGTTTCAGCTTTAACAACCATTTCTCTCCTCGCATCTGGTAATACCTGAGCTGCTGACCTCTCTGACCTGAACACAAACACAAGAGGTGTTTTCAGTTTTCTGTGTGTTCTCTGAGCTTCAATATGCCTGCAGTCTTTACCAGTTAGGGTAGCCTTTTATCAGTGTACTCTCAGGAAACAATCACTGATCAAACAGACAGACAGACAAGTAAAAATCCAGAAGTTAGATGGTTTTGTAAGGTTCAGTGTCCCCTGACTGCTTCAGTGTTTCTGTACAGAAGATCATCACAGTCTTACAGCGCCATCTACAGTACTGACCTTACAATAACAGTCCTTATTACAGTAAGATTCTAATGTTGTACATAGTCTATTTACTTAAATGCAGGACTGGGAGTGTTCATTTCTAAACAAACTGTTTTGCTGATTACCGATTAGTGTAGAGTAATATAATTATAATATTATAATATAACAAGATGTACTATAATATACACCTTGTTACTTCCATTACCTATGATAACTATAATCATGGGATTTAAATGTCAAAATTTTTTGGACAGTATTTCTTAGTATTATTACAGTATTATTACAAAATATTGTTAAGTAAACATTGTTACACTGTTTCCTAGTTTACATTAGTTTAGTATTTAACCTAGGTACACATTGATCTTATTCAATTCAGAGAATCTCTGCATAACAAGTAAGGCCAAAAACCACAACTTAATGTCCATGACCTTTAATCTCTCAGACAGCTCTACATTAAAACCAGCATGTTTCTGTGATGGATATCACTGCATGGGCTCTGGAATACTCTGACACATGTTGTCAGTAAACACTGTTTGTAGCTGCATCCACAAATGCAAGTCAAGACTGTACTATGCACAGCCGAATCCATATGTTAACAACGTCCAGAAACACTGCTGACTTCTCTGGGCTCAAGCTCATCTGAACTGATCTGGTATGATGCACAGTGGAAATGTGTATTGTCATCTGAGTCAAACTTTCAGATTATTAATGGAAAAATGGATGTGTTCTTTGGGCTAAAGAAGTAAAAAACATCCAGATTGTCACTAGTTTAAAGCATGTCTGCCATGTTATCAGAGGTATTAGTGAGTAACCTGGACATGTAAGGTGGCATCATTAACACTGAACACCTTTTGGAGCAACATATGCTGCCTTTTAGGCAGCATCTGTTTTCAGGGATGTTCATGCTTCTTTCAGCATGAAAATGCCAAGCCACATTCTGCACATGTTACAACAGCGTGGCTACGTAATCAGAGATCAGGTACTAGGCTGGCCTGCCTGTCTCCCAATACACATTATGAAGTGTCCCAACTTTTTGACATTGAGTTTATACAGTAAGATAGGTGTATATTACAGTATGAGTACTGTAAATAAATAGTAAATTACTGTTTACCCTAAATTTTACTCTAAATATTTTTAAACTGCATGTTGCTGTGTGTAGTGATGAACATTATTTCTGTTCCCAGCTGTGTCAATTTCATCGAATAGTTTTATAGAAGACGAGACCAAGATGTGGGCCACAATAAACTTGTGCTTCAAGGATGCAAGTAGGCTTTAATCATAACAGCTACATTTTACATTACATTATTATTGAAAAACTTAACATACAGAAAACAGATACAAAACACACAAATATAGTAAAAAAACCCAGATAAACAGATAAAGACAGATGTAAAGATGTAGAAAAAAGAATAGCAATGACAGCTGGAAAAATATAGGAAGATGACAAAATGCTGCAAATATGTAAATTACACATTGTAGATGACTTCATGTGAGAGCGATGTGGGTATCAAAAAAAAATAAGAGACACTGTCACATGTTGAGTGTTAATGTCTGCTGCATTGACATCACTGTGACTGGTCTACTGCTGTGATGCTTATCAGCTTTATTTATACTTGTACTCTGTGAGAAATTTCACACATTTTATCATGTGAACGCCTCCGACTCGTTCCCCCCTCACCATCATCTCTGCATTCAGAGAACCAAACATGGCACTAGAAAACTCACACAGTCGAGCTGCCTATATGTCTATAACAAAACCTTTTATTTCCAAAACAGTAACTTTACAGAAGAAGGAACAACATAACTTTCTTAACTGTGAGTGGAACTCAATAGAGCAAGATTTTTTTCCAAGTTATTTTGGAGCATTTTTACTGCGCCCTTCTTCATTACATTTTAACACAATGCAGTGGAAGCTAGTATTTTCAAATTCTGTTAAAAAAGACAAAAATGGAGAAAGCGACAGTAGGTAGATCTGTCTTGAAGCCATATGACAGGATTGTGACACTAAGCCTTTAAAGAATGAATAGAATGAACTTAAATGTGGAAAATAAATGAGTGGAAATAGAAATGCTGTCAAATTTTTGTCTAATAAAAGGTGCAGACTTTATCTTTTATTGAGCATTTATTTCAATATTTATGTGCTGAAATAGGCTGATAAAATACATTCATGTACATAGACTGTGGAGTCTTCCTGTACAAGCATGACAAAGGTTCTCAGAAGTGCTAATGACTTGTTAATAAGACTATAAAACATAACAGATGAAAATATAACTCGCCATTATGGTTGGCTGATTGTGGCTGATCTCTGTGGAGAGATCACTGCTGTAGAACTGTCTCGGTGAAGATGGAGGTGAGACTAGAGCTCTACTTCCTCATGTAGATGAAGCTGTCAGTGGGTTTCACTGCACATTCTGCCACACTGTGCACTGCATGGACTCACATAACAGCACAAGAATGATGAAGACACAGGAGAGTGACAACTTTTCATTTATTTATTTAATTGACAGAGACAATGCACATAAAAATTCCTCTTAATGTATTACTACATACATTTTTCTCATTCCATTCTTATTTAACTTTTCCATTCCACCTTAAATGGTGCAGGCATAAAAAAAGCACCATTTAAGGTGGAACATAAAATTTGAATAAGAAGCTAACATCAGCTTCATGCTAAGAGCTGGGCCCAGGGAGTCACTGGTGGGTCCAGCATTCGGCTGACACATTTCACCATGTGTGTATTCAGGCTCCAACACAGGACCACAGCTCAACAGCTCAGCTTCTCTAACTGCCCTGTTTTTGATCGTTTGTGCAGGATGATGCAGGGCTGGCGCCGTACCTCCAAAAGTGGTGGGGCAAAACATCTTGTTTCAAAAATAAAAATAAAGAAGTAGCTGGCTTCTTTGAGTGACAAAAAGCAATTAGTCCACTGATTAAAATTGCCTTTCATGTCAGGCTAATGACAAGTCTTTATAAACTCATTCAGAGAACTAAAGGCAGCTCTGAAAGCGACTCCCAGCTGAAACAGAGATTCTGATTGGCTCTGCTGCTGAGTTTTACTCTGTCTGTTTGTGCTGGTGCTGGTTCGTGCTTAATGCTGTTTAGAGAAAGCAGAGGTTTTATATGCATGTCAAAAAGTAATGGGGCATCGCCATCGCGCTACTTTGAAAAGTGGAGGGTCCAAAGTCCAATCGCCACTGTGGTTCAGGTGGCCCTGGAATGATACCAAATTGTGTTCAGGAAAGAAGTGACTTTGGTTATCCTAAATGGACATTATTACAGGGAGATTAAAACAAAAATTTCCTAATACATGAAATGCTTCTAATTAAATTAAGCTTTTTTAAAATTCAGTTTTATCATTTTTTGTACTGTGCCGTAACATGTAACAAAAGAAAATAAGTTAACTCAACTGTTACAAACATATTATTATTATTTAATATAAGATTTCTTGAGTTGAAGTGAGTGTGAATAGAACACTTTTCTAATTTCTCTTTACCTCTTTGAATTAAAGCGGTTTTGTAACGTTGTCTTTAATGCTGATATATTTAAACAACTCTTCTTATTGGCTGTCCAGTATTGGTGCCTTATTGAACAAGCAGCCCTGCCTGGAACACTCTTTACAACTTCAGCATGAGTGTTCAGGGCTAAACTGCTGTAGGCTGAACAGGTTTTCATGACATCACAGAAACAATTCATTCAAAATGGGCCATTTGTGCAGCTTAGTTTATGTACCACATCAAAGTCTTATATTTCAATAAAAACAAGAACACATCTTTGTGATCTGGGACCTATAACATGGATATAGATACAAACACTATATAAACACTTAATCACCATTTAACATGAACTAATCACTCACCTAAAGTAACTCTACCCAACATAAACCTCTACAAAGACTTGAGAAACCCCAGACTTAAACATTTCCATTTGCTCTAAACACAACTCACTTAAAGACAGGACACATTAGTTTTACATGGTTTTAAAGAAGGATGCAAAAAATGAGAAAAGCATTGCTTTGTGTTTTCTACAATTATGGGTTAATTATTAAATAGCATTTTGGCTTCTCATCGCTTTTATTTTTTCAAAGCATCACTACATTCAAATCCATGGACAGAAGCAATAATCCATACAAACATATATAGTGAAAATACATTCCATTCATATTTTGAAATACACTGACGATATTAACATTTCATTTTCTTAGGAGAAAAGGAGACTCAGAATGTTACAAGAAAAGAGGAAATTAAGAAGAAAAAAACATTGTTCATATTAACTCAGTCACTTAAAATTTAATCAGGTATAATTTATGAAATTTATAAAAAACAACCGAACTCAGCAGATTAAAAAAACAAATATTATTTATTAGTTTATTAAAAGCCTATTGATGATCTACTGAATGTATTCACTGCTGCTACATTGTTGATATGTTGCTGATGTTACTGAGAGTCTGTTGAGTGTTTCTTTCATCTAAAGAACCACTCAAAATAAAGTGTCACCAAAATTTTCTCCTCAATTTTAGGCATGTGCAGTTCTACCTGCCAGCTAGGTCTCTCACAAACACGCCATACTACAGACACTGGGAAGCTGAATGCTAGAATGTGCTTCCTCTGAGTCACGTGGAGTGCCATCACATCTTTTCAAACTTCTACTAACGCAACATTGCTGGACTGCCAACTCGCACTGGCCGACTGATGGAGCCAATGGCTTATTTTACATGGGTAAATCATATGGGGTGACACCTATTGGTTGGTAAATGAATAAAGAAAGAAAGAAAAGTATTATGTTTCTCTGATGGATATGGTTTGTAACAATATAGTGTAATTAATATGAATGCTCAGGGATCCTGTGACTGTTTAAAATGAATGAAAAAATAAACAAAATAAAAGGGAAAAAAGAAATGGACAACTTCAGATCTGTTATGAGCTTTAATTTTTCAGCTCTCCATATTACTGTCCTAACTGTAATTGCTCTTTTTTAATTATTTTGATGCTTTTGCCTCACAGACATGCTTCTTCTCCTCTACATCACAGAATCCATCCATTAAAACATAACTGTCAGTGTTTAGAACCATCAGAGCACAGTCCTCTCCTTCAGGATACTGACTGCTCTTCCCTTTCCAGTTATCAGGCTCATTTCCAGTCCAAAATTAAATTAAATATCTAGAACTTTACTATAATGTGAAAACTGAAAGCCAGAAATCAGATTAATGGTGTTTTACAGTCTGAAATGGACCTACTTTGGTGTCTCACAGAGTTGTGTTCCGTCTAACCAGTGCCAGACTCCCTTCTCCACAGCATCAGACCCACCCAGTAGCGCTGCTCACCCTCACCAGGCTTTGACTTTTTATAAAATCCTGTAACCAGAAACATCCTGCTTGATTATAACTGTATAGAAGCAGCAGTATAATTAGCATAAATGTTGAATAATAATAAATTATTATTATTATTATTATTATTATTATTGTTGTTGTTGTTATTATTATTGTTGTTGTTATTATTATTACTCAGTGTTGTACATAGTGTATATATATATATATATATATATATATATATGTGTGTGTGTGTGTGTGTGTGTGTGTGTGTGTGTTTTTAAGTCATTAAATTAAATTTAAGGTAAAATTTATAACACACTGAGAAAGACTAGGTGCTGCAATGTGTCTGTACACACCAGAGATTTTTAAACTATTCAACAAACAGTTAAACATTATCCACATATGGAGCTGCATCAGTACAGTTTTCAAGGTTTTAGTGCTTTTTAGAGATAATGATGACATACATTATGTTTCATACTCTTGACTACATTATCTATTCAATCTAAATATATATATATATATTAAATTACAAAAAAATGAAATAATGGGACAGGTCATGTTTTCTTTATAGAACTTATGTATAACACAATATCTAGATAACATCAGAAAACTTCCACCTCCATCCCAAAAGTTTTCCACATCAATAATTATTTTTATCCTCACTGTTACATTTGCTCTACAGCTATGGATGATCTACAACAGCATTATTTCCACAAATATAAATTCTTTATTATAAATGAGTGACAATCTTGATTTCATGCCCAATTCTGAGAAACAGCTCTGTGTGTTGTGTCTGTTTAAGGCTGAACTGTTCTACAGGTAAAGATCTTACATTGAGGATCACAGGTCTGTTCTTCCTTTTCTGTTTGGAGCTGCTGAATCTTCTTCTCTTTATCTGGAAAGTCATGATGTCACACTGACAGGTTAATGTAAGTGAAGGTCAGATTAACAATAGTAAACACTGAAGACACAGTTAAACAGAAACAAGAACACAGAGAAAATTAATTTATAAACTTTCATAAATATTACAGTACTGACAGTACATTTTTGTGGAAAATGTTCTCAATGAAACATTTGATGGTCAGATTAGGAAATAGAGGTAAGAGATACAACAGTGCCTCTGTAAAAGAAAACCACTCTGCAGTAGAAGTTCTGATCTAGACCACATCATTTATTGATCTTTAAAGATCCAGGACCGTTGAGCAATTCTTAGATCATAGAAGACACGCACTTTTTTACAGCAAATCTCTGTCTGTGTTGTTTGCTCCTTAAATACAACATAAAAATAATAAATAAAATAAGCCTAACCCTAACCCTAAACTAACCCCCCCAAAAAAAACATTCTAGTTTAGTTAGTTTAGTTAGTTAGCTGAAACTAAACAGGGTAAATTCACAAATTAAGTGTTCCAGTAAATTGTATACATTTGTTGTGCCTGATGTTTATCTGTGCTTAAATGCTGCACTATGTAGTATAATGGCTCTCTGTACTTTATCATTGTGAGTGGCTTGAATTTCTGGTGTGTGGTGGTCTTTAATCTGCCTGTTGTTTTGACGAAACATTTGTAGATGTGAAGATGCAGGTTTGTCTCACCTTGAAGATCTTTGGTAAGTTTATGCTTTTCTGCCTGGAGCTGCTGAATGATCTTCTCTCTCTCTGGAAAATCAGGATGTCACAGATCAGAAGATCAGATTAATGACAGCAAACACTGAATAAACAGGAATAAACATATGGATTATGTTTGGTCTCAAGTACAAATCTTCACATCACTCAATACACAGTCAATATACAATTAAACATTTGAGGGTCAGATTAAGAGACGGAGAGGGACTGAAAAAAGGAAATCTTGCAAAAGAGAGGTACTCTGCAGTAGAAGTTCTGATCTAGGCCACTTTTATTAATTTTTAAAGATCCAGGACCATTTTACAAAAACAAAAAAAATGCTGGTAAACCTCATACAAACCTTTAACATTAAAATAGTAGCAAATTGGCAGCTCTAAACTTGTTAAGTTAAACTGAGCAAATGAATAAGGAACATCTGGTTGATGTTTGTCAGCAATCACTAACTCAGTAATTCAGTGTTTCGCTGTGTTATCGGGTCTCTTTCTTCACCTGTACAGTCTGTCAGATTTATCCTCCTCCAGCTGTCTGATTACTGAAGTCAGCACCTCTGGATTTCTAACTCACTGTGTGTGTGCGTATGTATGAGTGTGTGTGTGTGTGTGTGTGTGTGTGTGTGTGTGTGGTACCTATGAACTGTGAAACCCAAACCTTTTGTAATTAAGGTTTGGAGAGACATTGTCAAATATGCAACTCCTATATGACTGAATATCCATCTACTCACTGCTCAGCTGATGAGGATTTGTCTTCTCAATTCAGCTGTGAAAATATAGTGTAACTAAGCTTTGGCAGTTAAATCAGGTTGTAAGTTTATGTAAAATAGCATGTATGTATGTATGTATATATGTATGTATGTATGTATGAATGATGTATTCCAGTATTATTCCTGTATATTAAAGTGTTCTAGTGAAAAAGAAATTGCAACTAACATATGACACATGGACTGTAATCTGCTTGTTTTGAAAGTGAAGATCAGAATAATAACAATAAGGAACTCCTGTAAATAATAAAAATGGAACTCTTGTAAAAGAAAGCTACTCTGCTGTTAAAGCACTACGAATGGACCAATAGAAATAATTCTATTATTTTTTTTGATCAGATTAATGACAGTAAACACTGAATAAACAGAAATAAACAAATGGATTACGTTTAGTCTCAAGTACAAATCTGTACATTAACCATTTGTCTGTTGATTTGCCATCATTACCCTGAGTTTCACTTGTTAACATGTTGATGTGAAATTCTGACTTTTTAGAGAAAGATGAGCTCATTAAGCAGCTTCAGATAAAGACGGCAAATCAAATTTCTCTGGGGACTGGTATCTCTCCAGGCCCCCTACCTTGACACTCTACTGCACATATAGTCTGTCATCCTCCTCCTGCTGCCTGAATAGTGTACTGCTAGATTTTTTCTCACAGTTCCTGAAATGCTGTTAATTTATAAAAATGCTTTAAAACAACAGATTGCACAGTTTTCATGCTTGAACTATTGTTGCCTGCTGCTTTTGTGTTATATCATATGGCACTGACAGCAGAGACTGTCCAACTGTGCATATTATTTACATGGAACACACTCGCCCTCAGCAGGCTAGTCTTAGTGATACAATTGACAATTTTTTTTTTTTAAACAAGTTTGGATGCAAAACTTCTGAATTATACAAATACTAATGTAAACTTGCAGAACTGTGGTGTATTGTCTTTCTTTTTGCTCTTGTTAGCTTTGTAGCCTTTAGCATTCTAACAAGCCAGCTAGCAGAGTAAAGTGATGCATTTGTATCAGCTGTCATGTATAACAGAGCCCAGCTTAAATGACAGATATTAAAATGTGTGGTTAATTTTCTGTCTGCTGTTCTTGATTTTTCCTGACTTGTAGCTTGTGGCTTCACTAAGTATATTGGCAGATCTGACTAGCATGTGGATCTTAATGGCTACCAGGGAAATCAAGGTGAGCACGTAGGAAAAGAAGACTTATTTAACTATTTCGACACAGCCCAAAACACTCAGTAACATTAACAAATTTTACAATAAATAAAACATGACAATCAAACAAGTAGTAAGGAGAGATTCTAACCTGCTGATACAGAATGTAAAGTATAAATGTAATATATTATGCAACTCACTGTATAATTAATTCTGTAATTATGTAATTACATTTAAATAATATAGCAACATGACAATATTAATTAAGGGTTAAACTAAGCAAATGAATTAAGAACACTTGAGGAGGAAAGTATGACGAGTCATTAGGTCTCCTTCTTCACCTCTACAGTCTGTCAAATGTATCCTCCTCTTGTCTTTCTCTCTGTTCCAGAAACTCTAATCATGCACACATCATCTCCTCCCTGCATGTTATGATCACTCTAACTCACTCTGCAACTCAATCATGTGTGTGTGTGTGCGTGTGTGTGTGTGTGTGTGTGTGTGTATCTGTGGGTGGGTGTATGTGTGGTAACTATGAACTGTGAATCCTAAACCTTTTGCAATTTAGGTTTGGAGAGACAGTCAATAATGTGACTCTGAATATCCATCTACTCACTGCTCAGCTGATGAATGTGAAAATATAGTGTAACTAAGTTGTGGCAGTTACATCAGGTTGTTAGTTTGTGTCATGAAGTATTCCAGTATTATTCTAGTATATGAAAGTATTCTAGTAAAAAATAAATTACAACTAACATATGACATGTCACAGGTGAGCTAATCTTAGTTTTTCCTTCAAAACGCTGGAAAACAGAGATTTAGTTAGTTGGTAGTTGGTAGATTTAGCTAGTGACCTGTAATATCATACATATTAATGCAAGTGTAGCTCAAGTTAATGACAGCAAATCAAATTTCTCTGGGGGCTGGTGTCACTCCAGACCCCCTGCCTCGACACTCTACTGCACATATAGTCTGTCAGCCTCCTCCTGCTGCCTGATTATTGTACTGCTAGATTTTCTCTCCATTCCAGAAATGCTGTTAATACACAATAATACACAATAGACTGTTCAAATTAACCTGGGGGTGAATTTGATGAGCTTTAAATGCTCAACATGCCTCTATGCAAAACGCATTGAAAAATGAAATCTATTCTGGAGGGCAGGCACAGTTTATTTTTTATTTATAAAACTGCTTTGAAACAACGGTCTGATTGGTGCTGTTTTCATGCTTGAACTGTTGCTGCCTGCTGCTTTTTGTTTTGTCATATGGTAGTGAGAGTAAATCTGACCAACTGTGCATGTTATTTACATGGAACACACTCGCCCTCAGCAGGTTAGTCTCAGTGAGAAAATTGACATTTTTTTTTCTGTTTGAATATGAAAACTGTAAATATAAAACTGTATGTATTGTATTGTAATTGTAAAAATGTAAATAGTAGAACTGTATAGTGTCTTTTTTTAGCTCTTGCTCGCTGTGTAGCCTTTAGCATGTTAACAAGCCAGCTAGCAGAGTACAATGCTGTATTTGTGTCAGCAGTCATGTATAACAGATGTACAAGCTTGAACGACAATGCAAATTGCATGTTATCACTTTCAGTATAAGCATTTTAATGTAGTTTACTGGAGAACTTATAAACCACTTTGTCTGCCATTATTTTTGGGACTGAAAAGGGTTATGCATCAGGTAACAATTATTTCCTGGCAAGGTCTGCTACTGAAGTCAACACTTAAATAATTATGCAATAAGCTAAAATAAGCTAATAAGCTATGTCCTCATAGCAAGATACAGCCCTCGTCATGTGCTGATAACTGATAAATCAGTTTGATATTTTATGTTATGCTTGTTGCTATCTGAAGGTCTCTGATTGCTGCAAAACTTTGTATAAATAAATAAATAAATAAATGGGTGAGTGAGTGAGTGAGTGAGTGAGTGAGTGAGTGAACAATAAATGAATGAATGAAGTATTGCAGTTTATTTTGGCTGTTTGATTACAGGCCATCACACTGTTGCCCATTCTGACACTAACCTGTGTTATTTTGTATATGTGAAATGTTGCCAGGGACGCCTGGGGAACAGAAGATACAGAGTGTTCGTAATCAAATGAAACTAAATAAGAAAAAAAATATAGTGAGCATCTTATCAGCTGATAGCAACAACAGTCCATAAAGCAATGGCAGAAAACATGAAACATTAATGGCAAAGTTTTCTGTCAGCATTAATTTAACAAATGAACAGGTAGTTTAAAAGTTTTTATATACGTTTGAGTTTGGACTCACAGAGCACTCCAATGGTGAGGACCACACCAAAGAGGAAAGCACAGAGAGAAATCCACAGTAGTCTCTCTTTAGTTTGTCCTGTCATCACAACCTTTGACCTTGGCTCAGTTGAGGGGTCAGCAAGATCATTTGGTCTGGTCAGGTTAGAGTGGCTTGGGGCCAGCTGTAAAGACAGAAATCATTCAGAGGGAATGACTTTCATTAGTGAAAAGCCTCAAAGGTATGTTAAAGAGTTTTAAGCTTCAAAATTCTTTAAAAAATGTCTACAATATTTAAAAATTTAAACAAGAGTCATAAGCCATCATGTGTCACCCATGTCTGTCTGTCGATGGAATGGGACCACCACTGGAACACAACTGACCAGATATAGTGGACCATTCTTAGAAAATGAACTCTGATATTGGGTTAGAGGATGGCTAACAGAAGACTGAAGTGAATAACACAGTGATTCAGAAAAGTGTGAATACGTGCAATAAGATGGTAACCTAGGTATTGCCTGAAAAGGTGAGTCATCAGGCCAAACTGTTCATGCAGTGCAGAGTTCAGAGGCTGAGGGACAAGAACATGACATCTAGCATTATGAGCATGCTTAGATTTTAGGGAACAACACATCAAGAGCCCAGACGTTGCAAAGCTAAGCTGGTGTGCAGGTGTGTAGATCTAGACCAAAATGCAGATTGTAGAAAGGAGCTGAGTCATTTGAAGCCTGAATAATGAGAACCTGAGGTTTATATCTGATGCCTGCTTTGACAGGAAGCTGGAGAGTGACCTCAATGGAAGAGTCAGATGTGAGAACTTTGAGAGGTTATGGGCCAGATGAGCCACAGCATTCTGAATGCTTAGTAGAGGAGAAATGGCAACTGACATAATTGCAATAGTCAAGTTTGGAGATCAATAGAGAAATAGAGGAGCATTTGCAGTCAGGAGGGGTCATTTTCTACTGATTCGTAAAGTATCTGTAGGACCTGGTGGGAGATATTATGTGATCTGAAAAATCAAGGTTATCATTCAGAATAACTGAAGTTTTTAGCCCTGTGTGACAGAGAATGGTGAAGGAATGATGATCAGAAATAGAAAGGTCCAGTGTAGAAGAGAGCTTTGCAAGAAGGTGAGTTCTGTCTTGATTCTCTTTCAGGTAATGGATCTACTTCAATAAAGAGATTTCAGGAAGACAGTCAGATATCTTCTGTGAGATGTCAGAGGTGGATGACAGACAAGAAGTACAGCTGGGAGTCATTAGCATAGCAGTGATAAGAGAGCCATGTGATCATAACACTGGTCACAGTAACTTACTGTACAAAAAGATTGCATAGATATAATCAGTAACTAGACACCTACAAGGTCCACCAGCAAAGTGTCTGAAAAAAAACTTTTAGTAAGTAGACATTTTCAGTTGGCAGCCTATTCTTAACCCAGCCGTGACACAGACATGTAAAATACCCCAGCAATGCAGCTATGCCTTATACATTCATAGCCGCACAACACACAGTAACATGCCACCACAATGTCAGTGTCACTGCAGTGCTGCTAATGGTCTACCACCAAAGAAATATCTGGTCAGTGTGAGACTTATGTTGGTCCTTTTCCACTGATTGACAGGGTAGATAAGAGCAGATGAATTGTGCAGTAACAGATCAGTAACTGTAAAACTACATAGTTGGTTTACATGATAAAATGGTAACTCAGTGTACATTTCTACAAGCATATTAGCATGAGACAACCCAAATCTATTAACGGCAGCTAAAACATAAAATTCACTATATGGTCAAAAGTGTATGGACACCTGAACATCACATTTTTATAAGCTTGTTGGACAT